>NC_143525.1:33325810-33482596 GCF_031878675.1 Megascapheus bottae
GGCCCGGCGGGGTCGATCACCTGCTCCCCAGTGCCTGCGTGGTGAGACCTGGGGTTCGCAGGGCCCTGTGGAAGAGGGGCTCTCGGGCTGAGCACGTCTGCAGCCTCCAAGCCCCCCCCCCCCGACTCTGCCAGCGAAGACCCGCGCCCTGCCGCAGGACGGGGAGAACAGCAGAGACGCCCACTTTGCCATTTCTTTCAGGAGAGAAACCTGTAAGGGTTTCCTCGTGGAGATCTAAGCCCCACCCGCGATCCACAGGGACACCCAGGTGCTGTCCTTCTGAGGAACAGCAGCTAACAGGAAGGGGGTTGACTTTCCTCTGTCACCCCCTCCGTGGCCCCACTCCAAAAGGCCCCCGGAGGGGGCCACTGTGCTAAGCAGGGATCCATTCATTTCAGAGACAGACTTGTCATGTGCCAATGTCAAATACTTTCCTAGACACAGGGTGGATCAGTAGAACATTCACAGGCCAGAGAGGACAAACCTGGAGAGACATACAACCTGTCCTATTGGCTGCCACAGGACCAGGTGTCCCTCCAAGCTCATCCCTGCAGGCATGTGAGCACCTGCTAAGGAAGGGTGGGTGAACATGGGAGAAGCTGTCCAGAAGAGGCCTCCTTAGACTTGATATCTCAGAATGTTTCAAGTCCAGTGTCCTAGAATGCAATCTCTGGCAAGGTCAGAGCCCTGATCCTCTAGACTTTGTATCTTGCCTGTTGTTTCCCAGTTGACAATTTTTGAATCATAAAGTCAATATCTGGATCACAGACTAGAGCCTTTCAGAGGGCGGGGAGCTGGGAAATCTAGAGAGCGATTCCCAGCACCTACCAAGAGCTAGTGTGAAGGTGAGTTCCCTTTAAAAATGGTGTCAAAGATAGGAGCAGGAGCCTCTTCCAGTGCCTTCCAATGTTGCTTTACCTCTGTGTCTCTTAAGCCCAAAGACAGTGCTTTGTTAGTATCAGCTTCTACCTTCCTATCATCTTCCGCACCGCTGTATTTCTTATTTTGTTGTTGCTTTCCTTTGTGTGTGTGTGTGTGTGTGTCCCTGTTCAATGCTTTTTTCTTTCCCTCTCCTCATTTTGTTGGGGTTTTCCGATTTCTGGCCCCGTTTTCCCTTTCTCTAAATTACACCCGTGCTCTCCCCTCTCCTGCTCCTTTCTTACTACCCTTCACTTCGTCCCTGCCATTCTCTCTCTCCTTGCTTTCCCTCCTTTCCAGATGTAATACTTCTGGTTTATAAAATCCACTGAGACAGACAATGGACACAGTCCAACCTATACTGCAAATTAATTTTTAATATTAAAAAAAAAACCTGGCAAAATATATTGCCTAGTGAGACAAAAGCCTGGCATTCTTGTCATCCGACTCGGGGAGACAGTGTTTGGCAGGCTGTGGCGCACCGGGGGAAAATTCATCTTATCTCCATAACATACTTCAACCGCAATGATTCTGTGTGGTAGAAAAGGTGTCGTCTCTACCGTTTCATCACAAAATCTGGCTTCTGGACAACGGTGATGAAGCCCGTGTTTAGGGAGGGAAATAACACAACCACAAAAGGAGGGCCTCGCGCGTCCCTGGGTGGGCTCGAACCACCAACCTTTCGGTTAACAGCCGAACGCGCTAACCGATTGCGCCACAGAGACGGTGATGGCTGGCGCTGCTGCGGAAAGCCGAGTCAATGGGAGCGAGCCTGACGTGGCGCCGAGGCGACAACCACGCTGGGAAAAGGCGGCCCCAAAGACCTGGAACCCGGGGGAGGTGCAGGATCCAGACCCGAGGAGGGCCGCGGGGCGCGGAGCGGAAGACTGAACGAGTAGTGTGAAGGGCGCTTCTGGTGGGCTCTCCCCGGCTCGGAATGCGACCTGAGCCTTGAGGTTCCCTAAGTCAGCCTGCAGGGGATCCCCACGAGCAGAACCATCTCGAGCCTCCAAGACGCCCCGCACCCGCTTCCCGGCCTTCCGGGGGTCTCCACACACCCGGCGCGGGCCGAGGTTGCTGGTGATGATCCCCAGCCTCGCTAAGTGCCTGATCGGTACAAAAAGCAGTGAGAGACGGTAGGATGAACAAGCGAAGCCGGCCGGCCTGCATCCGCGGAGCGGCCTGAAGCTGCGGAGGCGGTGGCACCGCGGCTCCACGGCTGGGGGCGCGGCCCTCGGACACCCCGCCGGCCCAGCCCACGTGCGTGCAGGCCCCGCCCCCAGCCGCCGCAGCCAAGTTGAGGTCCGCCGCGATCCCGGCAGGCCACGCGACGCGACGCTCTTCCGCACTCACGGTGACGGTTCACTTTCCGCTTTCCCCGCCTCCGTGCTGGCGTTCTCAACCAAACTACCCGGATTGGTGATTGATGGGAAGTGGAACCAATAGAAAGCTGACGTGGCCAGGAAGGCTCAGCCTGTCTGCCAATAGGAGCGTTGTCTGCAGCAGGAGCGTTAAGTGCCGGGAGAGCCAGCACCGGTTTACTGTAATTGCGGCGGCGAACCCGACTGCTATCATACCGCAATCATGGTGAGATTAGGGGGGCCGAGGTGGGGAATACCGAGTGTGGATCGGGGAACGGGGATGGGGCGAGGCCCGAATTGGAGGCGGAAAGGGTTGGTGGTCGTGGAAAGGAGCTCCGGGCTGCGCGTCGGGCCTCCGAAGGGGAGGGCCCGGTGCGGGGGGTCTGGGCGAGGCGGGGATGGGGCTGCGTTCGGCTCCTCGCGCTAAGTCCCTCCGCCTTCCTACCCCAGTCTATTATGTCCTATAACGGGGGGGCCGTCATGGCCATGAAGGGGAAGAACTGTGTGGCCATCGCAGCAGACAGGCGCTTCGGGATCCAGGCCCAGATGGTGACTACGGACTTCCAGAAGATCTTTCCCATGGGTGACCGGCTGTACATCGGCCTGGCCGGGCTCGCCACCGACGTTCAGACAGTGTAAGTGTCTGGGGTCCCTGCTCACATCCAGGGCCTTTCTTGGACCAGCCTTTGCCAGGTGTCTTAAGTGGCTTGGATATCAGCCATCTACCACGTATCACCAATGAGTCCTGAGACTGCCCGGCATCAGAGTGAGCCAGAGACGCACCACCTCTGTGGTGGGCTCTGTGGAAAGCATCCTTGCTCATAGATTCATTTAAGCCTCTTCCTAGTACAGCCAGACTGCTCTCTCATTTCACGGCTGAAGAAAGTTCATGACTTCCAGGATCCCAGCACTCATCTCTCCCCTAAACCAAAGGCTGTGCTCAGGTCTGTAAAGAACCTAAGGTTCAATTGGAAGACAAAACATTCATAGTCCGTGGTGATGTGAGGTACACGTTAACTATCAGATTGTTTACCTAGTTGACAGCTAACGTTTTGCTGGAGTGATTGGTAGCAGTAAGGCTAAGGATGTGGTTTCTGATCATTCGCTGATTGAGCTTAGTGGCTACTTGGATATTGTAGTACTTAGTGGGATTTGAAGTTTCACTGAGGTCATGACCCATGTCTTTTTTTTTGGGGGGGGGGGAGTAGGAATGGGTTTTGAAGCCAGGGTGAGCTACAGTTCCTACACCAGTCGCTGATACCCTTTCCATCCCCCTCCCCCCACACTTGGTTACTAAGGACTAAACTCAGCCTGGCACATGCTAGCATACTTTACCACTTGAGCACACTGCCCATCCCTCTTTCTCTTTTTCCAGTTGTTGTTCATGTATGTTCTTTTTTCCTCTTTTTTTCTTTCTCTTCCTTCCTTTCCTCCCCCCCTCCTCCTTTTGTGTGTGTGTGTGTGTGTGTGTGTGTGTGTGTGTGTGTGTGTGTGTTTGCCAATGTTGGACCTTAAACTTAGAGCCTTGTGTTCTTGCTTAGCTCAAGGCTGGACCTCTACAACTGGAGCTGTGCTTCCACTTCTGGGTTTTTGCTTGCTAACCGGAGATAGGAGTCCTTGGATTTGTCTGCTTACGTTGGCTTCTAACTTGCATCTTCAGATCTTGGCCTCCTGAGTAGCTAAGATGAGGACCCTGGTCGGTCTGCTGGTTTTTTTTTTTCCCCCTGCAAGCCTTGGTTCAAAATACTGTACCTATGTCTCAGTCCCATGAAACTGAAAGTACAGTTGTGCACCACCATATCACACCCAACTTTACTTGTTAACTTTTTTTTTTTTTTATTGCCAGTCGTGGGGCTTGAACTCAGGGCCTGGACATTGTCCCTGAGCTTCTTTTACTCAAGGCTAGCACTCTACCACCGGAGTTACCGTACCACTCCTGACTTTTTCTGTTTATGTGGTACTGAGGAATCAAACCCAGGGCTTCATGCATCCTCAGATTGAATCAACCTTGCATGGAATATTTAGGTGAGCTTTGTAGCTCAGTGATGAAAATATACTTGGCAGGTATGGAATTGATCAGTTTTAAGGGGGCTACAGAGAAGGCATGTCCTTCTTCCTTAGGTACCGTCTAATCTTTTCACTATAGGGTTAGGATTCAATCCCTAACAACAAGAGAGAAAAAAATTAGAGACAAATTGTGTCAATATAGAAAATTTTCTTGCCATTACTTCCTAAACAGTATAGAACAACAGTTTACCTGCCATTTACATTGCTTTAGATATTATAAGTAATTTAGAGATGGTTAAGTCTCAGAAGAGGAATATGTATATATCTTATGTAAATACAACATATAAATATAGCTTTGGATTTTTTTTTTTTTGCCAGTCCTGGGCTTGAACTCAGGGCCTGAGCACCGTTCTTGAACTTTCTCAAGGCTAGAGCTCTACCACTTGAGCCACAGCACAACTTCCAGCTTTTTTCTATGCATGTGGTACTGAGGTATCAAACCTCGGCTTTTGTGCATGCTAGGCAAGCACTCTACCTCTAGGCCAAACTCCTGGCCCCTAGCTTTGGATTTTTATATCCTTTGGTGGTCCTGGAACCAATCTACTAGTAATACTAAAAGATAATGGTACTAAGGCAGGAGCTTGGCCTAGTGGTAGAGTGGTTGCCTAGCGTGCATGAAGCCCTGGATTCGATTCCTAGGTACCACATACACAGAAAAAGCCAGAAGTGGCACTGTGGCTCAAGTGGCAGAGCGCTAGCCTTGAGCAAAAAGTATTCAAGGATAGTGCCCAGACCCTGAGTTCAAGCCCAAGACTGACAAAAAAAAAAGATAACAGTACTAACATTTAGGCAAGTACCTGGCTTATAAGCAGTCCAGTGATGTTTCCCAGGTAATTCCTGGGCATGTGCACTGAAATACAGGACTTGGGAGGTTTACTTTAGAGGGAAAAAGGATGACTTTGATTTGGATGCCAATTTAGAGGGGACAGTGTGTACCAATTAGAAGCATCTTGCAAGCAGATGGGGTGGGGTTTTGTTTGGTTTTTATTTTTGCTCTTGCAGATGGCCTGTGTGTGTGTGTGTGTGTTGCCATTCCTGGGGTTTGAACTCAGGGCCTGAGCATTGTCCCTGAACTTCTTTTGCTTAAGACTAGCTAGCATTCTACCACTTGAGCCACAGTGCCACTTCTGGCTTTTTCTGTGTAGGTGGTACTGGGGGATTGAACCCATGGCTTTCATGCATGTTAGGCAAGCACTCTTTTTTTTTTTTTTTTTTTTTGCCAGTCCTGGGCTTGAGCTCAGGGCCTGAGCACTGTCCTTGGACTTTCTCAAGGCTAGAACTCTACCACTTGAGCCTCAGCACCACTTCCAGCTTTTTTTTCTATGTATGTGGTACCGAGGAATCGAACCCCGGTCTTCATGCATGCTAGGCAAGCACTTTAACCACTAGGCCAAACTCCCGGCCTAGGCAAGCACTCTTATCACTAAGCTACATTCCCAGTCCTTGCAGGTAGGGTTTGAAGTTACCTCTGAGGGAAATGCAGATTGTGTAGAGATGACGTGTGAGAAGGGTTTTAAAACTGAACTGTGTAGTTGGAGAGTTGAAGCTTATCTTTAGCCAAGTAGTAGGAGGAGAACGCAGAGAAAAAGTTGGAAAGAATCAGGATGGGATTTGAAGAGGGATCCTGTGGGCTTCAGGAAGCTGATGGCTTAAGGAGCAGTAGCTCCTGTACTTTGTAAAAGGTCGAGGGCTCCAAGGGGAGGGAGCTTATTACAGTCATTTCCTTTAAGGCTGGTTAAGGGCCAAGAGCATAGAACTTCTTGGGATCAACCCGGCCTGCCCTTTCTCCTGTGCTGCTGGAGTGAGAGACAGCTGCGTGGACTTCCTGTCAGCCCAGAGGCCCCATCAGCCTTCCTGTCCTTCCTGTGAAGGGCATCTTGTCACTGAGTTCACTAGGTTTCAGTGTCCTCATGTAGAAGGTGAAGCTAAAGTCATCCTGGCAGTCACTGCTCTGGCCCCAGCAGGTACGGCACTGGCCTTCTCTATGCCAGGGCCTAACCTGGAGCTCTGAGGTGGCCCCAGGAGAAGGCACCTTCCAGCTGTGTGCAACTAGCTCTTGGTTGTTAGAGACTGGATGTTTCCTGTGTTCCTCCTGACCCACATGGGTAAACACAGCTGACACTGGGCATCGACTTAACTGCTTTTCTCTTCTAATCGCAGTGCCCAGCGCCTCAAGTTCCGGCTGAACCTGTATGAGTTAAAGGAAGGTCGGCAGATCAAGCCTTACACCCTCATGAGCATGGTGGCCAATCTTTTGTATGAGAAGCGGTACGTGGATTCTGGGAGTTCTGGAGCCTAGCATGTCAGAGCAGGCCTGTAGCATGGAGATCTACCAGCAGGGGGCTCCTTGTCTTCGCTTCTTAGTATTTTGTGGCTCTGGTTTTGTTTGTTTGTTTTTGTTTGCTTTTTCTTTTCTATTTTTTTTTTTTTTTCCAGTCCTAGGGCATGAAGTCTGGGCCTGCGCGGCGTTGTCCTTCAGCTCAAGGCTACTGCCCTACCCCTTGAGGCATAGTGCCACTTATGGTTTTCTGGTGGTTAATTCGAGATAATAGTTTCATTAATTTTAGTTCCTGGGCTGGCTTTGAACTGTGATCCTTAGAGCTCAGCCTCTTGAGTAGCTAGGACTACAGGCTTGAGCTACTGTGCAGCAGTGGCTGTGGCTGCTGCTGCTGCTGCTTCTGCTTCTTCTGCTGCTACTGCTGCTACTGCTGCTGTTGCCAGTCCTGGGCTTGAACTCAGGGCCTGATCACTGTCCTTGGGCTTTCCTCAAGGCTGGCGCTTTACCACTGGAGCCACAGCACCACTTCTGTTTTATGGTTTTTTTTTTATTTGTTTGCGGGTATTGGGCTTGGGCTCAGGACCTGAGCACTGTCCTTGGGCGTTCTCAAGGTTCAGGCTCTACCACTTGAGCCACAGCACCACATCTAGCTTTTTTCTATGTATGTGGTACCGAGGAATTGAACCCAGGTCTTCATGTATTCTAGGCAAGCATTCTACCACTGGGCCAAAGTCCTCACCTTTTTTTTTTTTTTAATAGACAGTAGCCCAGATTGGCCTGGAATTCTTTTTGTATGTATATGTGTGTGTGGCGGGGGGAGGGTCATGGGGCTTGAACTCGGCCTGGGTGCTATCTTTGAGCTCTGAGCTCAAGGCTACTGCTTTACCCCTGGGCCTGGGCATTATCCCTGAGCTCTTCAGCTCAAGGCTACCACCTTACCCTTGAGCCACAACCCCACTTCCCATTTTCTACAAGTTAATTGAAAATAAGAGTCTCTCAGGTCCTTTTGTGCCTGGGCTGGCTTTGAACGTTAAGTCTCAGATCTCAGCCTCCTGAGTAGCTAGGATTACAGGCATGAGCCACCACACTCTGGCTGGCCTGGAATTCTTAATCTTCCTATAGTTACATTTCTTTTTCTTTCTTTCTTTCTTTTTTTTCCTCCACTAATGCTGAAGGTCAAATCCAGGGTCTTACACATGCTAGGAAAGTCCCTACCGCTGAGCTGCATCTCTAGCCAGCCTCAGATCCTTTTTCTTTTTCTTTCTTTCTTTTTTTTTTTTTTTTGCCAGTCCTGGGCTTGAGCTCAGGGCCTGAGCACTGTCCTTGGACTTTCTCAAGGCTAGAGCTCTACCACTTGAGCCTCAGCACCACTTCCGGCTTTTTGCTATGTATGTGGTACCGAGGAATCGAACCCGGGTCTTCGTGCATGCTTGGCAAGCACTCTACCACTAGGCCAAACTCTCGGCCCTCTCAGATCCTTTTTCTAAAGAAGAACAGATAGAAATGTACAAATAAGAGAATCCAATGGTGGTAGGAGTTTGGATTAGGAGGCAGAATTCCCAAAAAATGGAAGGTCAGGAAGGAGTAAGAGGCATATGAAGGTAAGTGTCAGAGGAGAAAGGATGAACGAGTGTCAGGACATTGCCAGATGCTAGGGGAGGGGAAAGGGTTGAGCAAGCTCGCCTCCCTTGTCTTTACAGGCCTGGGCGTGAACGTGATCATCTCAAGCTCTGCTTTCTCTCTCTGCCCCTGGCTCATAGGTTTGGCCCCTACTACACAGAACCTGTCATTGCTGGGCTGGACCCGAAGACCTTCAAGCCTTTCATTTGCTCTCTGGACCTCATCGGATGTCCCATGGTGACCGATGACTTCGTAGTCAGTGGTACCTGCTCTGAACAGATGTACGGGATGTGTGAGTCCCTGTGGGAACCCAACATGGTGAGTGGGCATCACAGAGCAGTCCTGGCCTCCACGGCCATCCTTGGCCATCCGAAACAAATGTGTTTATGGCAGGTAGTGGGGCGGGGGGAATGGTGAAGTTTCATCTGCCAGGGCTAGCTGGCCCCAGAGGGCCTTCTCTATGGAGATCCTCATCAGATCTTGATTTTAGCTTTTCACTGGCTCTCCAGTGACATTGAACAAACATCTAACAGAGCAGCATTAGAGGCAGTGAGACAGAGTGGCCTGGAGATGGAGGGTGTGGGCTGTAAGCCTCAATCCACCTGCCACTTAGGTTGTTTAGTATTGTTTTGCCAGTTGTGAGGCTTACATTTGAGGCCTGGGTGCTATCCTGAGCCCTTTTGCTCAAGGCTAGTGCACAGCTCCACTTCCAGTTTTCTGGCGGTTAGTTGGAGATAAATCTCACAGAGTTTCCTTTCCTGAATGGGCTGGCCTTGAACTGTGAACGTCAGATCCCAGTCTCCTGAGTAGCTAGGTTTACAGGTGTGAGCCACGAGTGCCTGGCTCCACTCAGGTTTTTGTTTGTGGGTAAATCACCACCCAACTCTGCCTCCATTACTTGTGAAAGAGGGCATTTGCAGAGCTACCTCAGACAGTATTGAGGCACATGAAGAGACTGGGGTAGTGTCTCTTACAGGGAGCGCTGCTTTCCTTTGCCACCTCTGCTTGGGACAAGCCATGTACAATGGGACATCAAGGTCATAAGGCCACACTCGTGTTAAGTTCTGGTTAAAATGGAGTGTGCTGGGAAGAGGAACTGAGGCCTGAGGTGCAGGCTGGACTCAGATGCTCCAAAGCAAGCTGGGAATTGCTAAAGTGGGCAGGGTGCAGGGAGGCAAGGGTGAGATGGGACTTCAGAGGGCCTTGAACACATGTCAAGGAGTTTCCAAACTTTCCTTCATTAAAAGAACCCCAAGAACTGAGGTCAGCAGCTGCATATAGCAAGTTGTCACCATGCAGGAGGCACTAAAGTCCTAAGCAAAGAGAATCTGGGGCCAGGAAGGAAGCCAGAGCCCAGAGGACTTAGCCTTAAAGTAGAAGTGAATCATGAACAGAAAGAAGAATGGGGAGGTGTGGCTTGGAGGCAAGCTCAAGGTTGGGCAGGTTGAGTTTTCAGGTGCTATGTGGTGGACATCCAGCAGAGTCTGTGGAGCAGCTGAAAAGCATGTTGGAGCCAAATAGAAATTCTCACCATGCACTAGTGGCTCAAGCCGGTAATCCTAGCTACTCAGGAAGCTGAGATCTGAGGATCATGGTTCAAAGCCAGTGCAGGCTTTGAAAGTCTGAGGTGCTTATCTCCAATGAACTATCTGAAAACTGGAAGTGGAGCTGTGGCTGAAAGTATAGAATACTAGCCTTGAACCCAGAAGGCCAAGCCCCAGAAACGGCCAAAAAAAAAAAAAAGGAAAAGGCAAAAAATCTCATTTTACAGAAGAGGAAGGCTCAGTGAGAAGAGTTATCACTTATCCAAGGTTAATGGGGAAGATTCAGGATTTGAAAAGCTAGGAGCCAGTGGCTCATGCCTGTAATCCTAGCTACTGAGGAGACAGATTTGAGGATTGTGGTTCAAATCCTGGGCAGAAAAATCTGTGACACTCTTATCTCCAGATCTCCAGTTAACCACCAAAAGCTGGAAGTGATGCTGTGACTCAAGCAGTAGAGCACCAGTCTTGAGTGAAAAAGCTGAGGGACAGCACCCAGACCCCAAGTTTAAGCCCTAGTACACAGGGCCTGGAGCTGGGGAGCAGAAAAGAGCCTTAAGCAGCTTTGAACAAGTCTTGAAGCTGAAAGGGTCCTCTCTGTTGGCAGGACCCAGAACACCTGTTTGAAACGATTTCCCAAGCCATGCTGAACGCTGTGGACCGGGACGCAGTGTCTGGCATGGGAGTCATTGTCCACATCATGTGAGTATGAGTTGGCAGACTAGCTACTCCACAGATACTGCCTCTCCCGTCCTTCCAGCCCTGGTCATGTGGCTGACAAGCCAGCAAGAGCAAGCTTCCCAACAGGTGGCACCTGGTGGCTCCACAGACTCTTGAGTCTCCTTCCCTTGCTCACCGTGGACATTTCCATCCTTCCCTGACAGTGTCCCCAAAGTCCCAGGGAGCTCCTCACTACAGACAGAGTGCTCCCCGCTAACTCTCTCACCCAGCGCTGTTACATGCTGGGCTTTAGTAGCCATGTTCCAGCCCCTAGCCAGCTCCCGAGGTGCCACTCTCTGCCCCTCCTGTTTGTTCGGGGCTATCCCCCAAAACCTGAATGGATAGAGAACATCCCCCACGGCTTAGCTACACTACAGAGTAAGCCTGTTGACATTTTCCTTCATAGCATAGCCTGTCTGCTTACCACAGAAAGCTGGACGATACCATCCCCCGCTTCTGTGTCATTTGGGTGAACCCATACTTCCTTGCCAAGCCCCTTGTTCTCTAGGCCTGCGGGGCAGGAGGGCAGGGACGGAAGGTCCAGCCCTCCAGCATTTTCTGGAGAAGGCTACCCTAGCTGGGTCCCCCTATGAAAGTCTGTCCTGTCCAGTTGTCCATCCCTGTCCTCCCCTTCCTTGTGGACTTGGTGAATGGAGCAGAGCTGTCCCGGGGAGAGCAAGCTGTGGTGGCAGCCCTCACTTCTCTTCTCACCTCTGGTGGCTTTTTCCTGGCGTTTGGAGAGGTGGAAATGTAAATGGACCCCCATCTTTTCTTTCTCTGTGCAGTGAGAAGGACAAGATCACCACCAGGACACTGAAGGCCCGAATGGATTAACCCCACCCCAGAACCCACATTTGTTTGTTGACTTTTTTTTTTTTTTAAATAAAATTACCTTTCTTTCATTCTTTGTTTTTGATTCTCTCCCACAGCTTTCTGTCCTCATGGAAGCTGCCACAAAGGGCTGCTCAGATTTTATCTCAGCTCTCTGGTTTTCTTTTCTTTTTTGTTGGTCCTGGGGCTTGAACTCAGGGCCTGGGCTCTATCCCTGAGATCTTTTGCTGAAAGCTAGCACTTTTACCACTTGACCAAAGCATCACTTTCAATTTTGGGGTGGTCTATTGGAGGTGATCTCATGGACTATCCTGCCTGAGTTGGCTTTGAACTGTGATCCTCAGATTTCAGCTTCCTGAATAGCTAGTATGGCAGGCATAAAAAATAACCAGTGGTTATTTTTTGGGTTTTATTGTTTTGGAAGGAAACCCAGGGTCTCATGCGTGCTGAGCCTCAGGTTTGCTTTTTGACTTGGGCTCCGCTCCACAGGCACACCCATGGGGTCATCTCTCTCCCAGTTTCTGTCGGATGCCTGCTCTGTGCCGGACCCTGAACAAAGTGCTTTGTGCTTTCAACAATCTAATCATCACAATCAGCCAGTACAAAGAGGAACCTTTCTTAGTGAAGGGCTAAGAGGCACGGGCACTGTATTAAGTGGTGGAGCCTGTCATTCTACCCAAGGGCTGTAGAAGCAGGGGGATATGTGTGAAGCCAGCCTCGCTACACATGGGATCCTTATCTTCAAAAAAAAAACAAGAAGGGGGCCGGGAGTTTGGCCTAGTGGTAGAGTACTTGCCTAGCATGCACAAAGACCTGGGTCTTCCTAGCCTCTGCAAAGGCTTTAGTGACTCCATCTCAGTGGAAGAAGCTGAGCTGTACACCTGACAGTCCCCTGACTTCCAGGCAGGGGACAGGACAAAAACAAGGCCCTATAAAAATAGGCAAATAAGCTGGGCAAGGTAGCTCACACCGTAGCTACTCAGGAGGCTGAGATCTGAGGATCTAGGTTCCAAGCCAGCCGGGCACTAAAGAACTTGAGGCTCTTAATTCCAATTAATCACTAGAAAATAGGAAGTGGGGCTGTGGCTCAAGGGGTAGGGTGGTAGCCTTGAGCTGGAGAGCTTGAGGACAGTGCCCAGGCCCAGAGTTCAAGCCCCATGACCCACAAAAAGAAAGAAAGAAAGAAAATAGCCAGCTCGGGCCAGGAGTTTGGCCTAGTGGTAGAGTGTTTGCCTAATATACACAAAAACTGGAGTTCGATTTCTCAGTACCACATACATAGGAAAAAGCCAGAAATGGTGCTGTGGCTCAAGTGGTAGAGCTCTAGTCTTGAGAAAACCCAAGAACAGTGCTCATATCCGGGTCCCAAGCCCAGGACTGGCCAAAAAAAAAGAAAATAGCCAGCTCATACCTGTAATCCTAGCTGCTCAGGGAGCTGAGGTATGAGGATTAAGGTTCAAGGCCAACCAGGGCACTAAAGTCAGTGATACTCTTATCTCCAATTAACCACCAGAAAAAGGGAATTGGCCCTGTGGCTTAAGGGGTAGGGCAAATTAGGGCTGGGAGTTTGGCCTAGTGGTAGAGTGCTTGTCTAGCAATTTCTCAGTACCACATACATACAAAAAGCTGGAAGTGGCCAGGAGTTTGGCCTAGTGGTAGAGTGCTTGCCTAGCATGCACAAAGACCCGGGTTCGATTCCTCGGTGCCACATACGTAGCAAAAAGCCAGAAGTGGTGCTGTGGCTCAAGTGGTAGAGCCCTAGCCTTGAGAAAATCCAAGGACAGTGCTCAGGCCCTGAGCCCAAGCCCAGGACTGGCAAAAAAAAAAAAAAAAAAGAAAAAGCTGGAAGTGGTGGTTTGGCTCAAGTGGTAGAGCCCTAGCCTTGAGAAAGCCCCAGGACAGTGCCCAGGCCCTGAGTTCAAGCCCAGGACTGGTGATAAATAATAAGCTGGGTGCCGATGGCTCACACCTGTACTCTTAGTTACTCGGGAGGCTATGCTCTGAGATTGTGGTTTGAAGCCAGCCCAAGCAGGAAAATTTGGGAACATTTTTTTCTCCAATAAACTACTCAGAAAAGGCCAGAAGTAAAACTGCAGGTCAAAGAGAGAGAGTGGTAGACTTGAGCAAAAAGAAGCTCAGCGACAAAACTTAGGCCCTGATTTCAAGCCCAGGGATTGGCAAAGGAAAAAAAAAAAAAAGATGCAAATAAGGTCTGCAGGTATGGCCTAGTGGTAGAATAAGTACCTATCTAACAAGCACGAGCCCTCTGTCAACACTCCCCCAAATAAATAAAATGAATATATAAGCCTGTATTCCATATTCTAAAATCTAGATCTCAAATTGTTAAAACTGTCCTGGAAATTCCTCCTTTATTTTATTTATTCATTTTTGCCAGTACTTAGGCTTGAGTTCAGACCCTGGGCACTGTCCCTGAGAATCTTTTTGCCCAAGGTTAGCACTCAGCACTCTACCTCTTGAGCCACAGTACCCCTTCTGGCCTTTTCTGTTTATATGGTGCTGAGGAAGCAAGCCCAGGACTTCAGGCATGCTAGGTAAGCACTCCGTCGCTAAACCACATTCCTAGCCCCTTGATTCCATGTTTCAAAATGTTGACTTCATTGTGTGTGTATGCATGTGTGCATGCCAGTTCTGGTGCTGGAACTCAGGCCATGCACTTTGGTTTGTTTTGCTCAAGGCTGACACTTTACTACTTTGGCCACAGCTCACTTCTGGCTTTTTGCTGCTTACCTGGAGATAAGAATCTCATAGACTTGGCTGCCTTGAACTGTGCTCTTCAGATCTCAGCCCCTTGAGTAGCTTAGATCACAGGTATGAGCCATTGACACCTAATTTTTTTTTTTTGCCAGTCCTGGGCTTGAACTCAGGGCCTGAGCACTGTCCTTGGACTTTCTCAAGGCTAGAGCTCTACCACTTGAGCCACAGCACCATTTCTGGGTTTTTCTATGTATATGTGGTACCGAGGAATTGAACCTAGGCAGGCACTCTACCACTAGGCCAAACTCCCGGCCCTTGGCACCTAACTTTTTTTTTTTCTTCCTGGTGCCAATACTAGGGGGCTTGCACTCTTCATTCATTCATTTTTTTTCACTTATTGCCTGGTGCTTTACCACTTGTACTCCATCTCCTCTGGCATTTGGCTGGTTTTTTGGAAATAAGAATTTTATCTTTTCTGTTTGGACTGGCTTTGAACCTTAGAACTTCCAGATCGTTGCCATTTGAGTAACTAGATTACAGGTATGAGCCACCACCACCTGGATGATTCCATTAACCTTTTCTGAAATTCCCTGAGCCTAGCTCACAACCTGCAGTAGATGTGCTAATACACAAGTGGGGTGTGTGTACCACTATTAAACGTTAGCATTCTAGAATCACTCATCGGGAGAGCTTATGAAGATTTTAAGGACTAGGGATGTGGCCTAGTGGTAGAGTGCTTGCCTAGCATGCATGAAAAGGCTGGAAGTGGGCTGGGAGTTTGGCCTAGTGGTTAAAGTGCTTGCCTGGCATGCACGAAGACCGGGGTTCGATTCCTCAGTACCACATACATAGCAAAAAGCTGGAAGTGGTGCTGAGGCTCAAGTGGTAGAGCTCTAGCCTTGAGAAAATCCAAGGACAGTGCTCAGGCCCTGAGCTCAAGCCCGGGACTGGCAAAAAAAAAAAAAGAAAAGGCTGGAAGTGGTTCTGTGGCTCAAGTGGTAGAGTGCTTCCATTTGAGAAAGCTGAAGGACAGGGCCCAGGCTGAGTTGAAGCCCCAGGACTGCCCCCCCCCCGAAAAATTAAATTTTCACCCAGAAGATCTGGAGTTGAGACGTAAAGTGTATTTCTGAATCTGAGTTGCTACATACTGTACTTCTAGTCCAGGACCACACTTTGAGAACTACTTGATTTTATTACACAAACGTTCCATGTTCAAAGTCAGCCACCAAGCCTGTCCATTCTCCGCAGCAGGAGAAAAGCAGGTGCGGTGCTGGCAGCTGGCAGCAGCCCATCTGTGCTTTGTTTCCAACATTGCTTTTTAAATGTGCCTGTAAATTCCTTCTCCACACTCAAGCTTTACACTGAGTCTACCTAACTGGCCTCTAGAATAAAAAAAAAAAATACAAGAGAAAATCAAAAAAAGATTAAAAAAATTCTAAACCAAAACAACTGGAATCAAAATCTTTTTATTAGCTGGGCACTGGTGGCTCAGAACTGTGATCCTAGCTACTCAGGAGGCTAAGATCTGAGGACTGCAGTTCAAAGACAGCCTGGGCAGCAAGCTGTGAAGACTTCTACTGATGTATTATTTATTTTATTTCCAGTCCTGGGGCTCAGAGCCTGAGCACTGTCCTTGGGCTTTCTCAAGGCTAGAGCTTTACCACTTGAGCCACAGCACCACTTCCGGCTTTTTCTATGTACGTGGCACTGGGGAACAGAACCTGCATCTTCATGCATGGTAGGCAAGCACTCTACCACTAAGCCAAACTCTCAGCCCCCAGGCTGTTAAGACTCATCTCCAATTAATCATCCGAAAACCGGAAGTGGTACTGTGGCTCAAAGTAGGAGAACACTAGCCAGAATAAAAGAGCTCAGGGACAGTGCTTAGGCCCTGAGTTCAAGCCCCCTGACTGACAAAAATAATAAAAATCCTTCTGATTCTGAAAAAAAGGGAGGGGGGCATTTCCAAAGGACTTACACATAACCAGATATACCAAAGCTTTTTGAATTTTATTTTTTCCTCAGGTTGGAGATTCATCTTAACATGCATGCATTTTAAAACAGTAACAGGGTCTTGAACTGTTTAGAGCAGACATAGACAAGCACAGGGGGTTGAAAATTCCTATTTTAAAAAATGGAACCTGCAGTGGGAGTTGAGAAGTCACACATGTGGTGGGGTGGTAGTTTATTCTGCTTCCCCCAAAAGGGGACTCCAAACTTGATTCCCATTATTGTGTATATCATGCTCTGGTCTGCCGCTGCGTGCTGGGAAGACTGGCTTCCCACTGAAGGTGCCGGCTCCTACCTCCTTGCAAAAATAGCCGTGAGCAAGTCAAGGGCTTTTCTAGAAGTTTCCAGCCTAATTTCCTGTCCACATAAGTTGTTGAGGGAACAGCTGAGTCTCCTTTCCCCTTGGGGACACTTCCTAAGTGGCACATTGGAGAGGAGGGCTAGGGCCATGTCACTGTCCCCTCCCATACACACACAGATGGATGGCAGATTTGGGGTAGCCATCCAAAAGCATTTCCCTTTGAAGACCTGCCCCCACTACGTCTGCCATAAGAAGGTAAGGTCTCTAGACTTGAGGGGAGCCGTGGTCTTAAAGGCCAGAGTGCTGAGGATTAATTAAGCACACACTCCCTTCTGGCCCCAACACTCAGCGCAAATGCTGGAGGAAGAGCACTAACTTTCTCACTTTCAGTCTAAAGGGACAAATGGATGCACTGGGGAGTAGGATGGGCTACTCAGAGTCCTGGGTCTTTGGTCCACCACCCCATGGGAGACTGAAGTGGGGCGAGTCTCCCACCCTGCTGAGCACTACCAGGGAACCTGGTCAGGCTGAAAGCACAGGGCAGGGAGACAAGTGGAGTAAGAAGAGGGAAGAAGAGCTGCCTGTAGTGGAAACTGAAGAACAGCCACAGACCAGTAACCCCTGAGCTAGATAAGGAGGCTGAGTCCTGCTTCTGGAACTGCTGGCTTCCTGCCTGTCCTGTAACCCCCAAGCCACAGGGCATGAGGACACAGAGACTCAGTGGTTAAGGGATAGGGATATGGCCCAAGACCATCAGTGATTGGCCAGTAGTTTTCGGAGCTCCCTTATTTCAGCCAGCTTGGAGAGTTTCTCAGCAACAGACTTTCCAAGAGAGAGAAGGGATGAGAAGTTGTAACTAGATGCCACTCAGGAAGTGACATCCTGAGGGGATAGGAGTGGATATTGTCCTGGTCCCCACCCACTGCAGCCAATCACCCACATCCTTAAGTCTTAAACCTTTGTTCCTGGAAGCCCCTAAAAGGGCAGAAGTGAGGCTCCCCTCAAAGTCTAGTCATCCAGTGGGAGAAAAGGGAGCAGATAAACAGGATCCGTTCACTTTCAGACTGCAAGCCAAACAGCACATCTTTATCATTACAAAAAGGAAAAAAATTCCTTAGTGACCAAGATAAATAGCTTTTAACATATGAATGAATGCCAAAGGAATCAGAGGGCCTAACCCAAGGTTTTAAAGAGAGCACACAGAATGACCTTTTAAAAAATTCCTAAATCCATCAAGCCACAGCTCCAATGTTTTGACCCAATCAACAATACTGTCAGGAAAAACAAAAAGAGCATTTTAAACAGAATGCTATCTCAAAATGTAAACAATATTAAAAAAAACTCCACAAAACTCAATGTTAAACAAGTTAGATACCTGGTACTCAGTAACTGGTAAGGTTGTGTTACACTTTCATACACGTTATGGCAACATGATTGTAGATCAAATGCAGAGGGGCCGGCAAGCCCCCGGGATGGGGCTGCAGATCCTTCCAAGCTCTACAGATGTCTGGGCCTGACTGGGAACACATCCAGATTCTCACTCTTGATGATGAGGTGGGGAAGTCAAGTCCAGACATTATTCCTACATGATCTCTTTCCCAAATCAAAACTGTTTTCTCCAGGAGCCATGTGATTCTGAGTGGTCCTTGGTGGTCCTGCAGCAGGGGTTTGGGGCTACTCAGGCCCCACTTGGCAAAGGGTGGGACCTCCCCTGCATCCTCCAGGATGACTCCCACGCAATCTGGAAGCTCCAGGGAAGTCCAAGAAATCCGTCTCCACTCCTTCTTGATCCAAGTGTTCTGTTGGGAAGACAGCACCCCCATTTCTGTTCCTTAAACTGAGCTTGGCCAGTTATGGAGGCAGCCACAGGAAACCATCTGTTCATCCAAAATCATTCCACAAACCAACTTCACAGCTTTGGGATGATCTAGGATTTTTCTCATCTCTCATCCCAGTTTCCTGGTTCCTTTGGAAGAGGTGGGAAGGTGGAGAGCTGTACCTCCCCCAGCGCACAAGTGGAGGGGCCATTTTCTTTCCTAGCGGGCCAGCTGTGGTATCAGAACAACTCCCGTGACTCCCTTTAGAGGCTACAAACAGAAAGCTTGGATTTCATTTCTTCCAAGGAAGCCTGTGGGCCACAGATCTGCCACAAGTTTAGAGTAGAACAAAGATAGCTAGCCCTGAGGCTGGGCTGGTTCCAGTCACTCCAAGTTCGATTTCCTGGGCCTCATCCTCAAGTGACTCAGAAGCCACCTCAGGCTTGAATGCCACACTCCAAGGCAGGGCGTATGGTGGCTGTAGCTGTCCTGGTGAGAAACCATGGGCACGGGAAGCCAGACACCTACATGGTAGGCTGGGCTTGGAGTAGTGTCTGAACAAAGTGAACACAGGTCCCTGGGGGCTCTGTACCTGGCCATGTGCCAGCTACAAATAACTGGGCCCAGAGGTCAGAAGGAAGGAAATGGATGGTGCACACAGTTCATTTGACACGTTCGTTTCTGAGATTTTCCCAAAGGAAATAACCAGGGAAACACAAGAGTCCTGTGATAGCCAAGTGTTTTCTAGTTCGTCTTGAGCCAGGGAGAGGCAGGCGTGACAGAACCGGAACTCCAGGTCTGGGAGCACCTGGGGCTCGGGGGATGACGGCCAAGCTCTCAGAACCACGCGTGGACCTGCTCCCTATGTGGTCTCTTGACTCCCGTTCAAGGTGTCAGTGCCACCCTGCCGTGTTCCTCCAGGAGGAACATGCTGGAGGATAAAGATGGGACATTTCCCTTGGGTCCCAGACGGAGAAGTGGAGGCTGTTGTGCACAATACTCCATAAAATTAACAAGTGACTCCAGATAAACTCCAGGTGGCAGGGCTGAGGTGTCCCACCTCTGCCCCTTGCTGGTGTCAGAGCATTTGCTGTCTGAGGCTCTCGTGCCAGCCCCAAAGGGAACTGAGAGCCAGGCAGGGACAGGGAGGGGGGGCGAAGTGGCGAGGTGACGACATACTTCGTTATACACAGCAAACCGGGCGCAATGAAACTGCAGAAACAAAACCCAAGTAATTTCTCAAAGTTGCCTCCAGCCCCAAGGTACCTTAAAAGGTCATCAAGATACCAGAAAGGAGACCCCTTTTTAACCTGGGTCAAATCGGGGGGGGGGGGGAAGAAATCAAGGGTATGCAGAAAGTAAGATCACATCCTGTGAGCATGGCACATGGCACAGCCCCTCCCTGCTAGAGGTGCTCTCAGTGTGGCAGGCCCTCCTGACCCCCCACTCTGCTCCCCTCCCACCCTCTCCCGAACCCCAACCCCATTCCCAGCAACTGGCTCTGGCTGAAGGTAGAACTACGTCAGGATGTTGGACATGAACTCGTTGAAGCGTTTGGAGTACTGCTCGGGGTTCACAGTCGAAATCTCCGCTCCAGCCTGTGAGACGAGAGACACTGGTCAGCTCCTCAGCCCTAACCAAGGGAGGGGAGGGCCTGGGCTTTGAAAGCCCTTTGAATCCTTTCTTTTCTTTTCTTTTTGTGGATCATGGACTTTGAACTCTGGGCCTAGGCATTGTTCCTGAGCTCTTCACCACCACATTACCACACTACCCATTGAGCCACAGCACCACTTCTGGCTTTCTGGTGGTTAATTGGAGATAAGAGTCTCACAGACTTTAGTGCTCTGGCTGGCTTTGAACCTCGATCCTCAGATGTCAGCCTCCTGAGTACCTAGGATTACAGGCATGAGCTACCATGCCCAGCTTCTTTCTTTTCTCTCTTTCAGGTTTTTGTTGTTGTTGTGCTGGTCCTGGGACATGGGAGCTTTTGTGCTCAAGGCTAGTGCTCTACCACATGGAGCCACAGAGCCATTTCAGGCTTTTTTGGTGGTCAACTGGACATAAGAGTCTCACAGACTTTCCTGCCCATGCTGGCTTTGAACCACAGTCCAGATCTCAGCCTTCTGAGTAGGTAGGATTACAAGTGTGAGCCCCCCCTTTTCCTCTCCTTTCCTTTTTTTTTCTTTTTCTTTTTTTTTTTTTTGCCAGTCCTAAGACTTGAACTCAGGGCCTAGACATTACCCTTGAGCTTTCTCAAGGCTAGCTGTTTACCACTTGAGCCACAGTACCACTTCTAGCTTTTTTGCGTGTGTGTGTGTGGTACCAAGCACATGCTAGGCAAGCATTCTACTACTAGGCCACACTCCCAGCCTCTTTCTTTTCTTCTCTCTCCCTCTCTCCCTCTCCCTCTCTCTCTCTCTCCCTCTCTCTCTCTCTCTCTCTCTCTCTCTCTCTCTCTCTCTCTCTCTCTCTCTCTCTCTCTCCTTTCCTTCCTTCCTTCCTTTTTTTGCACCAGTCCCAGGCTTGAACTCGGTCTGAACACTATCCTTGGGTTTTCTCAAGGCTAAAACTCTACCACTTGAGCCACAGCACCATTTCTGGCTTTTTTCTATGTACCAAGGAATCCAACCTGGGTCTTCGTGCATGCTAGGCAAGCACTCCACCACTAGGCCAAACTCCTGGCCCCCCTTTCTTTCTTTTTGAGAGAGGCTTTCACTATGTAGCCCGGGTTGGCTTTAAACTTTTAATCCTGCCTCTCCTCCCAAGGACTGAGATGATAGCTATACCTCACTGTACCCAGACTTCGGGAACGTCAGAGTCCCAGGTTAGGCAGGTCACCTCAAAAAGTACGCCAGAATTGTCCTGGCCCCAACTCCTCTGATGTGATTCATGCATTAGGATAGAGAGAAGGTGGTGGAGAGGTGGCAAAGAGGCCCTACGACTCTGGGAACTGTGTGTGGAAAACAGTAGCCCCAAGTCCTGAGTAGCCTGGTCTGTGGGGAGCAATGAGTGCATAAACAAAGCTATTCCTGGCGGATCAGCAAGATGCCTGGCTTGCCAGCAGCCCCAGGGGGCCGGCGCGCGGCTGAGCTCACCTAGAGAGGACGGGAAACAAGTGTGCTCATCCCGAGAGGGAGGGGCAGCCAGGCAGGCTGCGGGGAGAGGCAGGAGGCCAGGGCTCCCTTTCTGGGTGTGGAGTGTGGGGTGTAGGAGCACCCCGAGGCAAGACTCACCCCGTGTTTCACTGTTTTGGCGGCGTGTGCGGCTTTCTTCTTCGCGTCGTATGGGGTGAGGATATCAATGATGGCCATGAAATACACCTCCTTCTTGGGGGCACCTGTGGGGGGCGGCAAAACCAGAAAGGAAAGTGGTGGCAGGGCGTGGCCAGGGCACACCCCGAGCCTTCACATGAGGTTCAGGCTGCCCTCATTCTGGAGTGAAGGGTAAATGCAGGCTCTTTTTTTCAGGAGCTCTCCTGTTTCTATCTCAGGTGAATTCATAGCCACCCTCCTGTGTGTGTGTGTGTGTGTGTGTGTGTGTGTGTGTGTGCGCGCGCGTGTGTGTACACGCACATGCACATCTGTTGGTACTGGCAATATACATGGAGCACATGGAGTTGGTTCTATTCCTGAAGCAAAGCAGAACTATGCCCCAGTCACCCAGTGCAAGCAGAGAGAGGAAGGAGATGATGGCCAGAGTTGGCAAGGAATAAGGCAGGGGACAGACAGCCCCAGGTACCCCAATCCACAAGGCCAGCAGGGCCAGGTGGGCAGAGCTCAAGCTCCAACTTACTTTCATGGCTTTTCATGGCATAGACATCAACAGAGGGGTCGAACTCGCCAGGGCCAAAGAACCGGGGGAAGCTGAGGAGGTTGCCAGGGCTGTCTGGTGGTGTGCCATAAGAGCAGAGCAGGCTGCCGCCCACCCCGTCGTTCTCGCACTCCTCGTCCTCTGCCCGCTCCTCCACCTCCATCTCCTCCTGCTCAGCCCTGTCCACATCATGGATGCCCACCAGCAGGCTGTAGTCCATGATCTTCAGCTGCGCCAGGAACTGGGGAGAGAGGGATGGGGAGACGGAGACACAAGGAAGAAGAGTTACACAGGACATCCCAGCAGAAGCTACAAAAGCGGGAAAGCTTTCCTTTGTTGTTTTTTTGTTTTGTTTCGTTGTTGTTTCTGGCCTGGGCCCTGTCCCTGTGTTGTTTTTACTGCATTGTAACCACTTGAGCCACAGCTCCACTTGTGGCTTTTTTGGATGATTAAATTTTTTTTTTTTTAATGTCAGTTCTAGAGCTTGAAGTCAGGGTCTGGACACTGTCTTTGAGCTTTTTTTGCTCAAGGCAAGTGCTTGAACCCCAGTCAACTTCTAGCTTTTTAGTTGTTGGTGGTGATCTTGGGACTTGAACTCAGGGCCTGGGTAGTGTGTCTGAGCATTTTTTGTTTCTAGGCCTGGCGCTTGAACTTAGGGCCTGCGCACTGTCCTTGGGCTTTCTCAAGGCTAGCGCTCTACCACTTGAACCACAGCACCGCTTCTAGCTTTTTCTGTGTATGTGGTACCAAGGAATCAAACCCAGAGCCTCATGCATGATAAGCAAGCACTCTACCACTAGGCCACGCTCCTGGCCCCACTGGAGCTTTTTTTGCTAGCGCTCTCCCACTTGGAGCAACAGCTTCACTTCCAGTTTTTTTGGGGGGGTGGGTAATTAAAGATAAAAGTCTCATAGACTTTCCACTTCTAGGCTGGCTCTGAACCACAATCCTCAGATCTTAGCCTCAGAGCTCAAGGACAGTACTCAGGCCCAGAATTCACAGTCCCACAAAAACAACAACAATAACAAAATTGGTTAAGATTATAAATACTGTAGGGCCAGTACTGGCAAACCCCAGGACTGGCAAGAAGAAGAAAGAAGAAGCAGTAGTGGTGGTGGTAGTGTAGCTCTCACACGGTAGGGAAACTGTGAGGTCCTGAGATCAAATCCCAAAACAACCAAAAAGAAAATGATGACAATAGATATTATGCAAATGCCTCTTGACTTACACAATGGTAATAAACCTACTGTAGGCTGAATACATCCTAAGACAAAAATGCATCTAAAGCTGGGGATGGTGGCACACACCTGTAATCCCAGCACTCAGCAACAGGAGGATTTGAAAGTTCAAGGTCAGCCTGACCTATACAGCAAAAAATAAAAAAGAAAAGAAAAACAACAACAACAACAAAAATGCATTATTTAGGCCTGGAGTGTGGCCTAGTGGTAGAGTGCTTGCCTAGCATACACAACACAACGCCATGGGTTTGATTCCTTGGTACCACATACCCAGAAAAAGCCAGAACTGGTGCTGTGGTTCAAGGAGAAGAGCATTAGCCTTGAGAAAGCTGAAGGACAGTGCCTAGGCCCTGAGTTCAAGCCCCAGGACTGGCAAAAAAAAAAAAAGAAAGAAAGAAAAGAGGATAGAAGGAAAGAAAGAAAGAAAGAAAGAAAGAAAGAAAGAAAGAAAGAAAGAAAGAAAGGAAGGATCTAATATGCCTAATCAATATGTGAGCCTACTTTAAGCATGCTCAGAACACTTACATGAACCCACATTTGGACAAAATCAGTAACACCTGTTTAACAAGCGAGTGCAGGCAGTTATTTTGTAGCATACACCCTTGGGGAAATTGAGCTGTTTCTGCTCATGATCACATGGCACTATGAGAGGTCCTGCTGTTTAGCACCAGCAAAGCAAAGCTCAAAATTCAAAACATGTTTTCTCCTTTGTATATTTCACTCCGTATCACTGTAATGTTTAAATTATCATAAGTCAGAAAACATCTGCATTTTCTTTTTACCAAAAACAAAACAAAACAAGAAAAATATCCCCCAAATCTTTGTTTTCAAGGTTATGGAGGACCCAAATCAGGCCTCAAATGCTCATTTGGCATTTTTACTCACAACTGGCACTGTACCACTCGAGCCATGCCTCTAGATTTGGATTTTTGCTTGTTAATTGAAGATAGGAATCTTGAAGATGTGTCTGCCCAGGCTGGCTTTAAAGATCTGAGATCCTAAGATCCTCAGATCTCAACCTCTCAAGTGCTAGGAGTTCTGTGGCAAACCATCACACCCAGCTCCCTGTTTACCAACAGAGGTTGGGGATGGGGATACAGCTAAGTGGTACAGCACTGGCCTAGTATGTACCAGGCCCAACCAGGACCAGCACTGGTGACACTAAGTTACCAGGAGTCCAGAAGACTACATCTGTCTCCTGCAGAGGAATTGCTCCACAGGAAGTTCCATCATGACCGGAAACCTGCTGGGGAAGTGGAGATTCAGGGGCAGACAGAGCCTGGTAGAGCAATCTTGATGGCTGCTATCTGCCCCTTTGATGCTGGATACCCTTCCACTCCCTTAGGGACACTGCCGGAAGGGGAGCCTGAGGAAGGCACTAGACCAGGAAAAGGGCTCCACGCTGGGTTACCAATGTTCCATTGACACCCCAGAATGTCCACTTACATGAGCTTTGGGTATGGGCAATAACGTGCGTCCACCAGGCTCACACTACCACTGCTCTTTTGTCTGAGCTGTCAGAAAGGACTCAATTCCACTTTTCTTTCTTTTTGGTAGGTCATGGGCACTGTCCCTAAGCTCTTCAGCTCAAGGCTATCACCCTCCCCCTGGGCCTGGGTGTTGTCTACGAGTTCCTCAGCTCAAGGCTGCTACCTTTGAGCAAAGCCCAGTTCCTTTTCTACAGGTTAATTGGAGATAAGAGTCTGAGGTCCTTTTGTGCCCGGGCTGACTTTGAACCTAGATCTTCAGATCTCAGCCTCCTGAGTAGCCAGGATTACAGGCCTGAACCACCGCGCCCGGCTTCAATTCCACTTTTCTACAGGTTACAGAGGTGCCTGCCCTGGTTCAGGAGCAATCCCTCTGGGCCAGGGTCAAAACAGGGGTCAGTGAGTACCTCAACATCCCGCTTCAGTTTCTCCAGGAAGTTCTTTTTACTCTCCTCCCCCACACGCAGCTTCTGCCCTTCGTTGAGGAAGTCATTGTCTTTGAATGTTGGCAAATCCTTGGCCTGGGAGAATGATATCACAGCTAGGTTAGGCCAGCTGACTCACGTAGACTGTGGGGAAGGGGAAACTCAGGCAGGAGACGCTCCTTCTGCTCCTCAATCCTAGTACAGGAAACCACAGGCCTGGGCTCAGGGCAGGTAGGGAGAGTAATAGGTGGCAAATGCTAAACAAGACAACTAACCAGAGGATCTTTTCCTGCTGGGCCTAGATTAGCAGCTTCAGGTTGCTCATTATCATGGAAACCATCACCATAAGAACCCAGGGAATAAGGGAAGAAGTGAAAGCTAGAGAGCAGAGGACATGCTGCATGTCTGGGTGCTGGGCTCAGTGGGTGTCAGGGCTATGAAATGACAAGATAGGCTGACTGACCAAAGGTGTTTCTGATTTCAAGTGACCCTTCCACACTTTCACAGCGTACCTTTTCCTTGTCACTTGCTTCTCTGGCAACAGTAGAACCCTGAAAAGATAAAAGTCATCAGAAGTCCTGCTAGGAAAACTCCTTGAGCAAGCAAAGGTGCATCAGTTTTGGGGGAGAGCTGGCGATGGATAAAGGAAGGGGCCAAGAGGCAGAACTGGTCCACCCTCGGGCACAGTGACTTCCAGAGATGGACAAGATCTCCAGCAGGCACTCAGCAACAACACCGCTGCAGACCCTCTCACAACCTTCCTTCCAGCGATGGCTACATAATTCATCACAGCAGAGTAAGTGTGCAGGGGGAAATGATGTTACCTGCTCACACAGTCAAGTGACACAAGGCCAGGCTGACTTCCTGAGCTCAGAAGGAAACAGGAAGTGGGCAGGGGGAGGGGAAGAGGGAAAGGGCAGGCCTACTAGGAGAGGAACCTATACAAGCCATGTCTATGAAGTCCTGGGAGCAGAGAAGCACAGGCCTTGCCGGGATGCTAAGAAAACAGGATGCTAACAGTAGTGGGAGAGTAACAGGGCCACAGGGCCCCCTGGCTCACGGGCACAAGGGTGTCCTTCTCCATGCCTAGAAGTGCACTTGTGCTGTCATTCTACACAGCCTGTCCCCATCCTTCTGCCCCAGGCATGCACATCCCACAGACAGAAGCTGAGGAGCATCAACTGTTACTCGCATGTGGCACCCTGTCGGCTGAACTCAGACTCTGGTTGACAAGAAGCAGGCAGAGTGATTCTATAGTCGCCACGCACTCAGCTTTCCCCGTTCTGTGCAGGTGAAGCAGCAGCTGCTCCCAGCCTCACACAGGGCGCACAGCTCATTACCTTGAGGTCATACTTGCGGTGGACAGTGAGCCGATGGCTGAACACATTCCTGGTGACCACCATGTAGGTTTCCACACCATCCACGGTCAGGCGGTACATGCCCAGGAACTGTGGCAAAAGGGTGTTGCCATGACACTCCACGATGAACTAGAATGGAAAGCAGGGAGAGAGGAAAGGCTAAGGAGCATGAGGTACCCTGATGGATGGGGGTCTCCCTGGTTCCCCAGGATTCCACCTCCAGACTAATGGTTTCCCAAATGGGTTTGTGAAGTAATAGGGGTTCCTCATTCTTAACAATAGGTGACAGCCACTCCCAACCCCAGCTGCATGGTACAGTGACAGGGGAGCTGAGTCAGGAGTGCAGAGTCCCTGAGGGACTCCACCCAAGATTGTGTTCCAAGAGCTTTCTACCTCAAGACAACCAAGGAGCCAAACTTTGTTTCTCCTCTGCCAGTCTAACACCAAAACATCAAAAGGTGGGACTGGAGGTGGGACTCAAGTGGTAGAACACCAGCCTTTGGCTGAAAAAAACCCTCAAAATAACAAGAGGCAAGTAGAGCAGGGAGAGGAAGAAAGTGAAAGAATGTGTTTGTGAAGGGGCAGAAGGGGGCTGCAGAAGCAGGATCTCACAGTCAGACAGGCGAATGGCTCCACCACTAAGCACCAGTGGCTCATAATCTTAGCTACTTAAGAGGCTGAGATCTGAGGACTGAGATTCAAAGCCAACTTTGGCAGATGAATCTGTAAGACTCTTATCTCTCATTAACAAGCAAGAACTGCAAGTGTGGCTCAAGTGGCAGAGTGCCAGCTGTGAGCAAAACAGCCAAGCAAGAGGGTTAAGGATGTAGCTCAGTGGTAAAGTGCTCGCCTAGCACATAGGAGGCCCTGGGTTTACATTCCACCCCCCCCAAACAAGTTTCATGCTCCAAGTTCTTACTGGTACTGGTAGTGTCCCCACAGTGGAAGGGCATCCAGTATCAGAGGTCAGGGAAGCAGTCCCTGGAATGAAGCCATTGTGATCTTCCAGTTAGGCTGTCCGCCTCTGATTCCCCAATGGCTCCTGCCTCTGGGTTTGTGCTGTAACTCCCTTCATCCCTTCTAGGTACCCAGAGAGAGGACTCGGGCAGGCTCTGGAGGAGCCTCGGTATTCCTTCTCTTCCTCCTAGGCACGCTCCAGATGTGTGCAGAGAGAGAACAGGAAAGGAAACAGCCTCGCAGGACCTCTTCCAGAGTGTAAAAACTTGCCAACTGCATGCCGGTGGCTCACACCTATAATCCTAGCTGTTTATTGAAGAGGCTGAGATCTGAGGATCTTGGTTCAAAGCCAGTAGGGGCAGAAAAGTTCCTATGGGACTCTTACCCCAATGAACCATTCAAAAACCAGAAATGGAGCTGTGGCTCAAAGTGGCCTTGAGCAAAAGAACTCAGGGACAGCAAACCAACTTGGCAACTCAGCTGCAAAAGCTGTGCAGCTAGGCCTGAGTGAGCAACAAGCCTTCTGTCTGACACTGAGTCACCATTTAGTTATCGGGAAGCATCTGCCGTTTCCAGAGAGGACCTGGCCCTCCCCCCAAGGCCCCACCTCGGCCCATGTACCTCCTCCCACCCATCCTCCATCACCCAGGCTCGGGACTCACCATACCTGGTGGTATTTCTTTAGGATGTTGTGCATCTCCGCCACATCCTCACTGGACACAGTCTTGATGACAAAACGCCTGTCATAGGTAGTGAGGAAACGTGTGCCACACCGGCCCTGGCTGTCACTGTTGATGGGAGCGCTTCGTGTCACTGAGTTCTGAGGGGCCAAGGCAGAAACAGCTGGTTTGCATGGGGGTGGAGTGGAGGGAGGGGGGAGTCCAGAATTTCCATATTTAGTTTTGTTCCTTTTTGAGGCATTGAGGCTAGAATCCAGGGCCTCCTCACATGTGCTAGGCAAGCACTGTACCTCCAGCCTCAGGACTCTGGACTTCAATGCTGTCTGTCGGTCTGTCTGTCTGTCTGTCTCTCTGTCTCTCTCTCTCTCTTTCTTTTTTTGCCAGTCCTGACACCTAAACCCAGGGCCTGAGCACTGTCCTCGGGCGTTTCAAGGATAGGGCTCTACCAATTGAGCCACAGCACCACTTCTGGCTCTAAGTATATGGTACTGAGGAATCAAACCCAGGTCTTTGTGCATGCTAGGCAAGCGCTCTGCCACTAGGCCAACTCCCGGCCCTGACGCTATCTTTTCTTATAGATGGACTAATTCCCAAAGAGGTGTTCATAACCTCCCTAAAATCTGCCTCCAGGACTATGTAAGTTGCTCTTAATCCACCTGTTCCTGATCTCAGACTAAGATAGCAAGAGGATCCCCTTCCATCTTGATCCCATAAACCAGCGACTTACAAACTAAAACTGGCCCAGTGTGAAAGGACTGGGACTTAAACTCGACCCTCTCAGCAATGCAAACTTCAATGAGCAATCTCCTGAAACACAAGGAAGTGGACTGTCCAGACTCTAGGATAACGAAGACCAAACTTAAGAAAAATGTAAAAGGTCTTGCAGAAGGAGAGAATGGCTGGGCCTGGACGCTCACGCCTGCAATCCTAGCTACTCAGGAGGCTGAGATCTCGAATCAAGGTACAAAGCCAGCACAGGCACAAAAGGACCTGAAACTTTTATCTCCAATTAACCCCTCTAGAAAACGGGAGGTGGGGCTTGGCTCAAGGGTAGGACGGTAGCCTTGAGGTGAAGAGCTCAGGGACAGCACCCAGGCCAAGTTCAAGCCCTCATGACCTACACACTCAAAAAATAATAAATAAATAAAATAATAGAAGGAGAGAATGGACAGGTGTTTTTGTTTTTGTTTTGTTTTTGCCAGTCCTGGCTTGAACTCAGGGCCTGAGCACTGTCTTTGGGCTTTCTCTACCTCTGGAGCCACAGCACCACATACAGCTTTCTCTATGTATGTAGTACTGAGGAATCGAACCTGGGTCTTCGTGCATGCTAGACAAGCACTCTTACCACTAAGCCAAACTCCTGGCCTTGGACAGTTTTTTGTATATGTGTACATGTTGGTACTGGGGCTTGAACTCAGGGCCTACATGTTGTCCCTTATCCTTTCCATTCGAGGCTGGTGTTCTACCACTTAAGCCATTTCTGAGTTTTTGGCATTTAATTGAAATAAAAGTCTCACAGAGGGCTGGGAGCGTACCTTAGTGATAGAGTGCTCGTCTCGCATGCATGAAGTCCTGGGTTCGATTCCTTGGTACCACATACACAGAAAATGTGGGAAATGGCATTGTCTCTCAAGTGGCAGAGTGCTACCCTTGAGCAAAAAGTGTCCAAGGACAGTGCCCAAGCCCTGAGTTCAAACCCCAGGACTGCTCTGTGCCCCCCCACTACCCCGCTGCCCCAAAAAAGTCTCATAGATGTTCCTGTCCAGGTTATCTTCAACTATGATCCTCAGACCTCAGCCTCCTGAGTAGCTAGATTATAGGCATGAGCCACTGACACCTGATTGACAGTCACTTCTTCTCCCTGTTTTGGCTCTGATGATAGAATCCCTCCCCAGAGTTAAAGGTTGATCTCAACTCTGCCTTGCTCACTCATCTGTGGAGGACTGGGAGGCAGTTCTGGAGCCTTCTGCCTTGGCCCCTGCCTTGGCTTCCTCAAGGTCGCCTCCCTTTGGGGTCAGAGAAGAGCTTCAGGAAGGGCGGAGAAAGATGTGAGCAGATCAAGGGCAAACTGGGTTCTCAGCCCGTTAAGACGGCTCCCAGCTGCCCGACTGCCAGGACCGCACTGATGGGGATCTGCTCAGAGAAATGCTTCTCTCCAAGCGCTTCCATACTTTCTCCTGAGGATCCATGGCGGAATGGCACCCTCTTCATAGGGAAACTAAGTGTGGAAGGGTGAGGAGCTCTGGATATGCCCTGGCAAAGGTACCAACTTGAGCATCCATTGAAGTGGGGTGCTCCAAACCTGGAAAAGCCCAGCAGGCCATGTGAGTACCCTTCTCGTGTGGCCCTCTACCAGTTAAGACTTGAAGGCTGCAGGCCGGTGGAGGCAGAGCTGGGCCCTGCCTCGCATCCAACAGCATTTTCTGACCAGCCACGTGTCCAGTCCCTGAACACTGGCCTCCCTGCCCTCATTTCAGCCTGGAGCAGTCATGTGCCACAAGACTATCAGAGGCAAAAGGCAGATGCCGAGGAGGCGGCGACGGAACCAAAGTCGGGGAAAGCAGCCAAACAATATGGGGTTGCAAAAGTGGCAAGGGGTTTTCAGAAAAGCTCAGGCCCTGTGGAGTCGTGATTTAACACAGGGCTGGAGGGCCTCTTCTGTGCGTGTGTGTGTGTGTGTGTGTGTGTGTGATAATGGGACCAGCCCTCTATCACTTGAGTCACAGCACCACTTCTGGCTTCTTGGTAGTTAACTGGCAATTAGAATCTCTCAGGTTTAGTGCTGGGAATGTAGCCTAGTGGTGGAGTGCTTGCCTAGCATACCTGAAACCCTGGGTTCAATTACTTAGCACCACATAAACAGAAAAGGCTGGAAGTGGCATTGTGGCTCAAGTGGTAAAGCATCAGCCTTGAGTGCAGAGAGGCTCGGGGACAGAGTTCAGGTCCTGAGTTCAAGCTGGGCGCGGCACGGTGGCTCACACCTGTAATCCTAGCTACTTTGGGGGCTGAGCTCTGAGGATCAAGGTTCAAAACCAGCCCAGGCACAAAAGGACCTGAGATTCTTATTTCCAATTAACCTCTAGAAAAGGGAATTGGGGCTTTGCTCAAGGGTAGGGCGGTAACACCCAGGCCGAATTTAAGCCCACACACACACAAAAAAAGAATCCCTCAGATTTATCTGCCCAGACTAGCTTCCAAATTCAATCCTTAGAACACAACCTCCTGAATAGCTAGGATTACAGGCATGAGCCACAGGCGCCTGGCTCCCTGAGTACTTCACAGACACAGATATGTCTGGGTTTTCAAGTCCCTAGCTCCTCTTCACCCTCATCTCTACATGCAAGCCCACTAGAATGGAGAGATGAGTGGAGGGAGGCGTGGAAGGACCATTTACCAGGCTCACACTACTCCTGTGAACTCTGAAAGGTATCTCAGGAAGCAAGGCAGGAATGAGTGCTCGAAAGGATGGGGGAATCTGTTTCAACTGCATTATACTGTTCACAGTCTTTCTCCCCATATCAACTGAAGGACAGTTATGCTCCCCAGCTACACAGGGGTGTCTGCCAGGGAAGCTGGCCCAAGGAAAACAAGTTGGAGAAGGGACAGAAGCCATGGATTTTTTTTTTTTTTTTTTGCCAGTCTTGGGGACTGAACTCAGGGCCTGAGCACTGTCCTTGGGCTTTTCTCGAGGCTAGAGCTCTACCACTTGAGCAACAGCATCATTTCTAGCTTTTTTTTTTTTTCTATGCATGTGGTACCGAGGAATCGAACCTGGGTCCTGGTGCATGCTAAGCAAGCACTCTACCACTAGGCCAAACTCCTGGCCCAGAAACCATGGGTTTTGAGTCGTCTCTAATATCCTCATGCTGGAGCTGACTCCTCCAACAGACCAGTGACTTCTACCACACCACCCCTAAAAGGATAGCTGTCCTACTGTACCCACCTCCAGGAACGGGACAAGCTCAGGGGGTGACACGCATGCCCAGCAGGAGGTTTCACTATTATGGAAGTCTTCCTCTTCTAATCTATCTTACCTGCTTTAAGAGGCCTCATCTCTCCCTGGCAACAATTCTCTCTCTTTGAAATCAAACTATGAAGGTCAGGGTTCTTCAGTCTAGAATGAGATCAAGCGGTTTCTGCACAGCCCTCTCCCTCCCAGAGACGGAAGCACGGGAGGCATCTCTACAGCTCCCTCCAAGAGTCCACCAGTTCTGGGGAGACTGTTGGGGCTGAGGAAGGCAGACAGGACAGCAATATTCTTTCTCCTCCACTTGTTCTGTGGCTGGCTGGTGCCCCTTCACCCCTGAGCCCTCAGGTTTGGCCAAGACAGCCTGTACCTGGTAATCCTGATCGTCAATCCCAAACCTCTCCCGGAGGTTCCGGAACACCATGGGGCAGTACTCCTTGAACTTGAAGCGGCTGGGGAGGTTCTCCCTAGGGGAAAGCAGAGATACACAGCTTTGCCAGATGCTCCTTGCTCAGCTTAATTTTGACATCAGAATTCTTCCAGGTGTTATTCTCAGATTATCAGGATCGATCTGAAGAATCTGACATGAAGTGCGGGGGTCGGGGGCATGGCCTAGTGGTAGAGTGCTTGCCTAGCATGCACAAAGCCCTGGGTTTGATTCCCCGGTACCACATACACAAAAAAAGCCAGAAGTGGCACAGTGACTCAAGTGGCAGTGTATTAGCCTTGAGCAAAATGTATCCAAGGACAGTGTCCAGGCCCTGAGTTCAAGCCCCAGGACTGGCAAAAATAAAAAAAAAAAATGTAGGTGCCAGTGGCTCACATCTGTAATCCTAGCTTCTCCAGATGCTGAGACCTGAGGTTTAAAGTTCGAAGCCAGCCCAGGCAGAAAGGTCCATGAGACTCTCATCTCCAATTAACCACCAGAAAACCGGAAGTGGGGCTGTGGCTCAAAGGTGACTTCGTCTGAAAAGTAACTGAAGATGAAAAACAAACGAAAAACAGCACTGATGGCCTGTTAGCTCAAGGTTAGCACTCTATCACTTTGAGCCACAGTGCCACTTGCAGTTTTCTGGTGGTTAATTAAAAAGTCACATGGGCTTTCTTGTCCAGGGTGGCTTGAACTGCATTTCTTAGATCTCAGCTTCCTGAGTAGCTAGGATTTCAAGCAGGCACCATCAGTACCTGGCCTTTTTTTTTTTTTTCCCATCTTTAATTATTTTTCAGATATGGTCACATTTTTTTCCGCCAAGCCATCCTTGGACTGCTGTACTCCTTACCTGTACTCCTGAATAACTGGGATGACAAGCATGCACTATCATGCATAGATTATGTTCAGATGCAGTTTTGCTAACTTTTTGCCTGGATTGATCTTGAACCTCAATCCTTCCAATGTCAACCTTCTGAGTAGCAGGGATGATGAGCCTGAATCACCATCTCCAGACTAAATATCTGCTTTTTTTTTTTTTTTTTTTGCCAGTCCTGGGGGCTTAAACTCAGGACCTAGGCACTATTCCTGAGCCTCTTTGTGCTCAAGGCTAGCGCTCTACCACTTGAGCCACAGTGCCACTTCTGGCTTTTTTGAGTAGTTTACTGGAGTTAAGAATCTCACAAGGGGGGCCAGGAGTTTGGCCTAGTGGTTAAAGTGCTTGCCTAGCATGCACGAAGACCCGGGTTCAATTCCTCAGTACCCCACATACATAGCAAAAAGCCGGAAGTGGTGCTGAGGCTCAAGTGGTAGAGCTCTAGCCTTGAGAAAGTCCAAGGACAGTGCTTAAAAAACCCTGAGCTCAAGCCCAGGACTGGCAAAAAAAAAAAAAAAAAAAAAAAAGAATCTCACAAGGATTTTTCTGCCTGGACTGGCTGCAAACCATAATCATTCTATCTCAGCCTCCTGAGTAGCTAGGATTACAGGTATGAACCACTAGTGCCCAGCAAAAAAAAAAAAAAAATCTGCATTTTTAACATTGCAGGTGATTCTGAGCATGTAAAACTATAAAATTTTTATCTCTCAGCCAGGTGCGGGTAGCTCAGGCCTGTAATCCTAGCTAATTCAGCACGCTGAAATCTGAAAATATGAAAAATCCAGGAATGGAGCTCTGGCTCAAGTGATAAGGCACTAACCCTGAGCAAAAAAAAAAAAAAAAAGTTAGGAACAGAGCCCAGGCCTGTACTTCAAGCCCCAGGGCCTGAACAAACAAATAAGACAAAAAAAAAACCAAAACAAAACAAAAAAACAACCTAAACCTAATTCACCTCTTCAATTTGTAAACATTAATCTATACTTAAGATTTGTACATTTCTGTGCTTACTGTCCTTCAATAAAATTTTAAGGAAAAAACAACCTCTGCATTCACTAGGAAATGAGCTCTAGTGTTGGCCCAAATCATAGCTGCTACAGTTACTGCAGGGGTGGGGGTGGGGATATTTCCCAGCAAGTAAAGGCCGGCTGAGTGTGAGGACCAGTCTCTGAAGTATCTTTCTCATTAAAGGGCCTCTCCCCTCCTCTTAGGTGTTCCTATGGAAACATCCTCAAGATGGTTACAGCCAGGACAGGAAGCCCTGCCCAGCTCTCTCTGGGATGTAGCTACAGTGATTGGTATTGGGAGGTGCGCCGTCAGCTGAGTGCGATCCATCTTTATGAAACCTTGTTTGCTAGCTTGCTGGTACAAATCATCATCTTTCCCATTAAGTTGATTGTTGATCTCACAGCTCCCATGAGGGGAAAGAACCACTTGAAATAACGGCTCCTCCTAACCCCCACCTTTACTTTTTTGACAATAGAACCTCCCACCTGCTAGGCAAGCACTCTACCACATAAGCCAATCCACCAGCCCTTTTTTTTTTTTTTTTGCCAGTCTTGGGCTTGAGCTCAGGGCCTGAGCACTGTCCTTGGACTTTCTCAAGGTTACAGCTCTACCACTGGAGCCTCAGCACTCTGGCTTTTTTTCTATGTATGTAGTACCAAGGAATCAAAACCAGGTCTTCGTGCATGCTAGGCAAGCACTCAAAACACTAGGCCAAACTCCCGGCCCCCCACCAGTCCTTTTTATGTTGTGCACACAACCAGTGGGAGAGGGGGGAAGAGGGTGGCATAGCTGCCCCCCAGGCCAGGAACATACCTATCTTACCCCAAATCAAGGTAAATCCCCTGATATGGCCTCAGGTCAGAGGCTAGTCACATGCCAGCCACATGCCCCACGGGACACAAGAAGTAGAATGATAAAGGAGATGAAGGCAATTAGAGAGAGAAAGGCACACAATGGATGCATTTTCCCTTCCGGTTTGTTGGCATTGTTTCACTCTGCCAGGTACTGATCTGCTGTAGAAGATGAAGGAGCAGGCTGCCCACCACACCTGAGCCCATGTGCAATCCGTCACTTACTTATTGAAGAGATGATTGTCCACCTTGATCTTGCTGTAGGCTTTGAAGTCATCAGGCATCAGCATGACAGGGACAGGGACATTGCTCAGCTCATTGATCTGCAAAGTAAAGGGAAAGAAGTTCTCACACGAGAAGCCACTTGATTCATCATCGCATTCAACATTGCAGACTGCTATAGCCATTCAGATTCCTTCCCTGACTTTATTTTTACTGGTCTTATTTTAATTTTTTTTGGTGTTGAACCAAAAAGTTGAGGCTTCAACTTAGCACCTGGGCACTGTTCCTTAGTTTTTTCCACTTAAAGCTGGTGCTCTACCACTTGAGCCACAGCTCTACTTCCAGCTTTTTGGTGGTTAATTAGAGATGAGTCTCATGTACTTTCCTACCCAGGTTGGCTTTGAACAGGGACCCTCAGACTCAGCTTCCTGAGGAGGTAGGTTTACAAAAGCTCATATTACTGATTTTCTTTCTTTTGCCAATCCTGGGGCTTGAACTCAGAGCTTAGGCACTGCCCTTTAGCTTTCTCAAAGTTAGAACTCTACCACTTGAGCCACAGTACCATTTGCTGATTTTTCTGTGTACATGGTTCCAGGAATTGAACTCTACCACCAGGCCACACTTCTGATCCCACATTACTGACTTTTCTATGCAAAGATCATCTAACAAGTCTGGGTATGGCAGTGTATGCCTATAATTCCAGCACTTAGAAGGCTGAGGCAGGAGCACAAGTTCAATGTCAGCCTGGGCTTAGTTGTGTGTCTCAGTTTTTTTTTTTTAAATATTAAAATCATCCAACTGATTTTTAGGGAATCCTGAGTGCTTGGCAACAACATGACAGGTATTCAATAAGTATTTTTTCCAATGTAATAACAAATGGATCAGTGAATAAATATTCTCCAACATATTAATGAAAACGAGTGGGTTTGTGTGGCGTTATTCATCTCTTCAAAACTAAAAGATTAGAGTGAGCAGCCGGGTAGACCTCTGGGCCATGGCTCAGTCTAGCCTGGATGAAAGCAAGATAGGTTCCGTGTGTGATCTTCTTGTGCTGGGGGGAGGGGAGGTATCTCACCCCTACTTCAAGCAAACCTTTTCAGTGTCTTTCATCCCCCTTCAGGGAGCTGCCTCCTGGATAGGGAGCTGACTTGTCATTGGTAAGGAGCTGAGGGTAGATCCTGCCTTCCCCATCCCATTTAGCCAATTAGTGGTCTAATTAGCCACAGATGTCCTCACCCATCACAGCCGAGTATTTGACATTTGACCCTCAGCCCAGTTGCCACTAATGCATTCGGGATTTACAGAGGAAATCTTAGTCCTGACTTAATGGACTGGGGGTGGGGAGCACAGCCTTGTGTCTCCCACATCCTTTCCTTATCATCTCACTGAGGCCCCATGTGGAAGGGAGGGTATAACTTACTGGTCATTAAGGCTCCTCCAGAGTCATAAATGGGGAAAATGGCATTTAATTTGCTGCCCTTTTTATGTGGCAACCCTTTTTTTTCTTAATTTAGAAATGTCAGAGAAGTTCAAGTTAATATGGTAACTGGGCTGGGAACCATGCCTTCCCAGAGGTGGTAAAAAACTCACTCTGCCCGGGGAAGTGGAAGAAGGTGGAGGTGTGGATGAGTACGGAGAAGGGGCAAAAGGGTAGAAACAAATACACTGCCGGCAAAAACTGGCAAGAACGAAAGAAGTACCCTCAGTGATCCCATACACATGAAACTCAAGAAGTGGAATCTACAAAGAAATCACAGGCTACCCGGGGTCAGGGACATGAAAAGAAGCGATCTGAGGGCTGGGGATGCAGCTTAGTGATAGAGTGCTTGCCTAGTGCTTTGACTCAAGTGGTAGAGTACTAGCCTTGAGCAAAAGAAGCTCAGGGACGGTGTCCAGGCCCTCAGTTCAAGCCCCACGACTGGCAAAAAAAAAAAAAAGCCATGGGCCGGGAGTTTGGCCTAGTGGTTAAAGTGCTTGCCTAGCATGCATGAAGACCCGGGTTCAATTCCTTGGTACCACATACATAGAAAAAAGCCGGAAGTGGTGCTGAGGCTCAAGTGGTAGAGCTCTAGCCTTGAGAAAGTCCAAGGACAGTGCTCAGGCCCTGAGCTCAAGCCCAGGACTGGCAAAAAAAAAAAAAAAAAAAAAAAGCCACCCCATCTAGGGGTGCTCACAAGAGAATTCAATCGTCAAATCTGTGCCTGCACAGGAAACCAACCACTTCCTCACTTTTCTGCCAACAGAAACAATTCGTGGTGGCTATCCCACTTCCCTTTTCCTGGCAATATTTAGCCTGGGAGTTAATGCTCTGAAAGTTAAAGGGGAAGCAGACACTTGGGAGGCTAAGACAGGAGGTTTGAGAGTCTGAGGCTGGCCTAGGCTACATCACAAAAATAGATAAAATGGAGATAAAGAGCTTCAAGTTTGTTAGGAAACTCTGCTTTCTTTCTTCCTTTTTTTTTTTTCTTTCTTTTCTCCTCCTTCTCCTCCTCCTCTTCCTCCTCCTCCTGTAGTATTGTGACTGAATTCAGAGCTGTGTATTCACTAGGCACTGCTCTACCACTTAAGCCACTCTATCAGCCCTTTCTGCTCCCTCCTCCCCCCTCCTCCTCCTCCTCCTCTCCTTCTTCTTCTCCTTCTTCTCCTTCTTCTTCTCCTTCTTCTCCTTCTTCTTCTTCTTCTTCTTCTTCTTCTTCTTCCTCCTCCTCCTCCTCCTCCTCCTCCTCCTCCTCCTCCTCCTTCTTCTTCCTCTCTCTCTCTCTCTCTCTCTCTCTCTCTCTCTCTCTCTCTCTCTCTCTCTCTCTCTCTCTCTCTCTCGATAAGATCCCACTTTTTCGCCCAGGCTAACCTAGACTATGAAGCTCCTGTCAGTGTTTCCCTATGATGCTGGAATGACAGGTGCACACCACCATGCCTTAACACTGGCCAAGATAGCATCTCATGACCGTTTTTGTCTGGGCTGGCCTCAAATTGTGATCCTCTGATCTCAATCTTCCAAGTAGCTAGGGTTACAGGCTTGAGCCACTGTACCTGGCTCAATTCTGATTTTTCTGACTCATTCCTCCATGCTAGAAAGAACAAACCACTAGCTCAGTGGGCATATGGCTTTACCCCAAAATGTTACGGCACCTGCTACAAATTGATTCAGGGTTAAACACTAAAACATAGAGCTAAGCTCAGAAATCTTACACCTATGATCCTAGCTACTCAGGAAGTTGAGATCTGACAATGGAGATTCAGAGCCCAGACAAATGAAACCAAGACTCTTCTCTTCAAATAGCCACCAGCAGCAGCAGCAGTAGCAGCAACAAAAGAAGAAGGAGGAGGAGGAGGAGAAAGAGAGGGTGGTGGTAAAGGTGGAGGGGCTCAAGTGGTGCACTGACAGCCGTGAATGAAAAAACTGAACAATAGCACAAGGCCCTGAGTTTAAGCCATAGTATCTGCACACACACATTTAAACTTGATAGCAAGACCAGGACTTGATACTGGAGAAATGAGAAAAGGCTAAAACGCTTTCTTGAGAAGGAGAAACTGTCCTTTAGCCAGAATGAATTATTCTAATATGAACACTCAGGAATGTTCTATGCCTCAGTTCTTGGAGTCACTTACTGAAGCACAATTGAAATTAGATAAACTGGTCAGCTCTTAGCTACCAACTCATTTTTATTACTGATTATATGGCCCAATAACAGGACATTTCAGCTCCATAATATGTTACTGAACACGATGTGTGTGTGAACTCCGTATACTTGGTCCTGTTCCCTTTTCCAACTAAGCCACAGTATACGATTCACGCTAGGGATTCGCTGTACTTTGTTGTTTTTTTTTGTTTATTTATTTGTTAGTTGTTCAAAACTTCATATGCCAGAGAATTTTATTCCATTTCAATAGAACAGTACCTATTTAAATAGCCACTCTATTTTTCATCCTTTGCTAGATGTGTATGGGAGGGGGGAGATTGGGCTAGAGGTGTTGTTTATAGGAAAAAATAGGAGACTTCTTATCTTCCTAGAGGGATGAGAACAGAGTGACAGTATCACTTGAAATCAAAGCAATATTCATATAATTGAGAGAATGGACACAGATATCAGAACCAGCAAAGGTCTTCAGAGGAAGATGAGTTTGGCATGATCAGAGAGGCAGACCCTAGCTAGCCCTCGCCTACCAGGCTAGAAACAGGGCACTTAAGCCTTGCCTGGCAGTGCCAAGAGCACTTGACACTGGAGGAATCTACAAGATCGTGTTACACCCCTGCTTAAAAATCTTCCATGGCTTCTCACCAATTGTACGGTAAAGCTTTAAACTCCTCAGCCTGGCATAGAGTGCCTTCCGATGTGGAGTACATCTCAGTCAAACTTCTTTTCAATTGATTCTGTGGCAGGGTTGGGAATACAAAAACCCAGCGATGTGGTCTCCATTTGGATGGGAAGACAGACAGCAAGTGATATATACATATAAGAGCAATACTGCTGTGCACAAAAGAGGACAGAAAACAGATTCACATACGACTGAGTGTGCCCAGGAATAGGAATGAGGGCTGACTGCTATAGGAAGCAGCAGAGAAATACATCTGAGATACTTGAAGCCAAACCCTGGTGGCTCACACCTGAAATCCGAAGTACTCAAGAGGTTAAGATCTGAGGATCATGGTTCAAACCAGCCCAGGCAGGCAAGCCTGTGAGCCTCTTAACTCCAATGAACCACCAAAAAAGCAAGCCGGGAATACAGCTATGGCTTAAGCTAGCCTTGAGCACAAAAGCTCAGGGCCAGGACTCAGGCCCTGAGTTCAAGCCCCAGAATTGAACAGAAAAAAAGAAAAGAAATACACTGTTCACTTTAGGAACAGTGATTGTGCACAGGAGTGCAGGGGTGGACTGAGGTAGAGGTAGAGGTAAGAAAAAGGAAGTGGGAATGCTACAGGAAAGCCAAGCACACACATTATAACTATAAATAAATAACAACCACCTCTATTAATCGGCTAACAGTAGAAAGCTAGTACTTTTGATCATTCTATATCAAGGAAGAAACGCTGTCTTAACCTTATGTCCTTAACATGATCACAGACACATGGCAGCTGCTTATAGATGTGGAGTAGAAAGAGGGATGGGTACAAAAGAGCAGGGAGAGAAGTGATGGCACAGGCTCATAATCCCAGCACTGAGGAGGACAAGTTAAGAGGATTATGAGTTCTAGACCAGCCAAACTACATAGTAAGGTCTTGTTACACACACACACACACACACACACACACACACACACACACACACACACATATGCTGGTTGCCATTGGCTCACTCACACCTAAAATCTCAGCTACTGGACAGGCTAAACATCTGAAGATCACAGTTTGAAGTGAGCCAGGGCAAGAAAATCCATGAGACACTTATTTCCAATTAACTACAAAAAAGCTGGAAGTAGAGGTGTGGCTCAAGTGATCAAAAAAAGCTAAGGAACAGCAGTATCCTGGCCTTGAATTCAAACCCTAGTACTGGCTAGGAAAAAGCCAGCCAGGAGTTTGGCCTAGTGGTAGTATTTGCCTAGCATGCACAAAGACCTGGGCTCGATTCCTCAGTACCACATACATAGAAAAAGCCAGAAGTGGTGCTGTGGCTCAAGTGATAGAGCTCTAGCCTTGAGAAAGTCTAAAGATAGTGCTCAGGCCCTGAGTTCAAGCCTCAGGACCAGCAAAAGAGGAAGAGGAGGAAGAAAGGGAGGGAGGGAGGGAGAGAAGGAAGGAAGAAGGGAGGGAGGGAGGGAGGGAGGGAGGGAGAGAGGAAGGAAGAAGAACGTTGAGATGGCTAGTGCTAGGACAAGCAGCCGAGGTGGGAAGGCTGATGCGACCATGCCAAAGCCTCATAGTCGAGAGGAAGGGTAAGAAGGATGAAGTTAGCTATTGAGGCTGTCAGCCAGACTGGGACATCTCAGATGCCACAGAGACCACTGGAGAATCAGAAAGCTTTGAAGCATGAATAGTCATGTGCCTTTGCTTCCTGGCTAGTCTCTTTCACCTCAATACTAAAGGAGTACATTACAGACTGTAAAGTCACTGGAATATCAAGCTTAGGACAGCACACCAGAAAGGTAAGCCTTTTGTTGTCGTTTTGTTTTGTAGGTGCTAGGGCTTGAACCTGGGGCCTAGGCTCTGCCCTTGAGCCTCTTTGTGCTCTACAACTTCAGCCTGTAATCCCAGCTACTCAGAAGGCTGAGATCTGAGGATGGCGGTTCAAAGACAGCCAGTCTGGGTACTATAGAATGTGAGACTCTTATCTCCAATTAACCACTAGAAAACTGGAAGTGGCGCTGTGGCTCCAGGGGTAGGGTAGTAGCCTTGAGCTGAAGAGCTCAGAGACAGCTCCCAGGCCCAGAGTTCAAGCTCCATGACCAACCCCCCCCCAAAAAAAAAAGTCCATGGTAGAGTGCCAACCTTTAGGGAAATCACTCAGGCCCTGGGTTCCAGCCCCTGGAGTGGCACACACACAAAAAAAAATTGCTGGAAGGGTAAGAGCTCAGGTTCAGAGCTCTGATCAACAAAGTAAAACTTTTATTTATTTATTTATTTATTTATTTGGTCGGCTGTGGGGCTTGAATTCAAGGGTCTGGGTGCTGTCCCTGAGCCGCTTTGTGCTCAAGGCTAGTGCTCTACCACTTGAGCCACAGCTTCACTTCTGGTTTTTTGAGTGGTTAATTGGAAGTAAGAGGCTCATGAGGACTCTTCTGTCAGGGTTGGCTTCAAATCCCAATCATCAGATCTCAGCCTCCTGAGTAGCTGGTATTACAGGCATGAGCCACCAGACCTGGCAGTAAAACTTTTAAAAACCTGTTAGAGGACCGGGAGTTTGGCCTAGTGGTTAAAGTGCTTGCCTAGCATGCACAAAGACCCGGGTTCGATTCCTCGGTACCACATACATAGAAAAAAGCTAGAAGTGGTGCTGAGGCTCAAGTGGTAGAGTTCTAGCCTTGAGAAAGTCCAAGGACAGTGCTCAGGCCCTGAGCTCAAGCCCAGGACTGGCAAAAAAAAAAAAAAAAAAACCTGTTAGAAGAAAATATAGGAGATAGGCTATGGATGTGGATGTGGCTTAATGGTAGAGTACTTGCCTAGCATACATGAAGACTTGGGTTCCATTCCTCAGTACCACATACACAGAAAAAGCCAGAAGTGGCGCTGTGGCTCAAGTGGTAGAGTGCTAGTCTTGAGAAAAAGAAGTTCAGGGACAGTGCCCAGGCTCTGAGTTCAAGCCCCAGGACTGGCTAAAAAAAAAAAGGAAGGGGCTTAAAAGCCTGGGTAACACTGATCAGGATGCATCATATTCATAAATGTTGAATTGTAACCCCTTTGTATAACTATTGAAAATAATAATAATAATAATCATTCCGTCTTGACCAATGGTTGGGGTCAGTGGTACCTGTCTGTCAACCTAGTAGTGGGAAACACTGTCATCTTAGTGACCTAGGAAGCACAAGGCATATGGCAATCCAGGCCAGCCTATTCAAGGGCTCCACCCCACAATCCTAGCTACTAGAGAGGTTTACATCCTGGGATCTGCTTGAGGCCAGCCCAGGCAAAAGTCTGTGAGAGCAAACTACATCTTGAACAATGTCTGGGCCTGGTGGCAGGCACCCGTCATCCTCCCAAGCAAGCATGAATAGGAGAATCACAGCTTAGGCCATAAAGTGAAACTCAAAAATAACCAATGCAGGGACTCTTCTTCAGGACCCCTCTCCAGATGAAGAAATTCTGCTACTTTCTTTCAAAACTAGTGGAAGGAAAGGGCAAAGATATAACCCACTAATAGCATTTTTCCTAGCATGTGCCAGGCCCTGGGACTAATTTGTAGACACTGATAGCTCAGGCCTGTAATCCTAGCCATTCAGGAGGCTGAGATAACTATGAGATTTATTTTTTGTTGTTGTTTTGTCTTGTGCCAGTCCCGGGGCTTGAACTCAGCACCTGGCTGTTGTCCCTGAGATTCTTTTCTTTGTGTAGATGGTCAATAAGGCCATGGAAAGATGTTTAGTATAATTAGTAATCAGAGAAAAGCAAGTCAAAGAAACAATAAGGTACTGTTTCAAACACATCAAAATATCTATACTCAAAGATAGTAACAACTGGGGCCGGGAGTTTGGCCTAGTGGTTAAAGTGCTTGCCTAGCATGCATGAAGACCCGGGTTCGATTCCTCAGTACCACATACATAGAAAAAAGCCGAAAGTGGTGCTGAGGCTCAAGTGGTAGAGCGCTAGCCTTGAGAAAGTCCAAGTCCAGTGTTCAGGCCCTGAGCTCAAGCCCAGGACTGGCAAAAAAAAAAAAAAAAAGATAGTAACAACTATTGACAAGGACTGAGAAATTAGAACCCTCTTGGACTTCAGGTAGAAATCAACCATGAGGTATGTAGCTGTCCTGGAGAATAATCTGGCAGCTTCTCCAAGGAGTAAGCACACAGTTACCATGCACTGCCCCATTTCTCTGACCACCCTGGTAAGGCAACAATCATATCTGGTTCCTAAAATGACCAAAGTTAGCCTCCCTGGCCTCAGTGATCCTTCCAAAGGCATCTATTTATTCCTTAACTTCAGATCCTCTGAACTACACTGCACTCTCCTGACACTTCCAAAGCCTTCTGATTATCCCCTTTGTTTCCAACACACTCTTCTTCCACACAGGTCAGGGGCCACATGCCTCCTCCAGAGAGCTCCTATAACAACACTAAGTTCAAGGCCTCCCTTTTCTACCCAGAAACCAACTGATGGGCTCAGGCAAGGATGACCAGCTCTTGCTATCAATAGAGACATCCATCCCGCACAGATGATAAAGTCCACCACAGTTCAGCCAGACTAGATGCCCAAATGAGTAACAAACTAAGAATCAAAGAAAGGGTAGTAACTGGAAACTCAGATGGCAAAAGCAGTGACAGCAGGCTTCTAAAGGAAGGGGACTTTGCAAGGAAGGCTAGCAATTTAAAAGCAAGGTGGTCCCAACGCCCTGGGAAACTTCAAGATTTTATACCCTATTTGTGGGGATGTCTCCATTTCCCAGAGAATGAACCTTATCCTTGCTGCAGGCTGGAATGAACCCATAAAACATGAGACCAGGAAGGTGCTAATAGGCCACGCCTGTCATCCAAACTACTCAGGAGGCTGAGATCTGATGATCAAGACTAGAAGTTGGCCCAGGAAGGAAATTCCATGAGACTCTTACCTCCAATTAACCACCAAAAAGCTGTTAGTGGAGCTATGGTTCAAGTGGTAGAACACTACCCTTCAGCAGGAAAGCTCAGAACAGCACCCAGGCCCTGAGATCAAGCCCCATGACAGTCACAAAACAAACAACAACAACAACAAAAAAAAACACAAGACAAACTGACTTCCAAACATGCCTGTCCAAAGCAATGGTTCAAAGCACACTACCACTGCCACAGCCACCTGCTCCGTCAGCATACCTAAAGTCGAGGCTTGCCAGCTAGCCCTCAAACTTCCTTAAAGTTAGCAAAGAAAGCCGGTGACCACCGTGTCCACCTGCCATTCAGAGGATTCCATTCGATGTCCACATCTGGGCAGACTCACTGCCTACCCATTAGAAAACCAAGTACCATGCCTGTGAACTAGCCAGCACAGATGCACAGCATGAAACACATTCCGGCTTTCACCTCCCCTGGGCTGCGGCTGCTGAGAAAGGAACAGAAGAGCTGCCACTGACCAACCCATCTCCCATGGTCCCACCAAATGAGCTACATCTCTGACTGTGACCACTGGCAAGCTACTCCTCTTCCCAGGGCCTCTGTCTCATGTGTGAAATTAAAGGACCCAAAGTACCTTCCAGCTAGCCATCATTTCCTGACCCTCAAGCTTCTACTAGTTCTCTACACAGACAGGATGCTTTCTAGTGAGAAGAGGATGTGGAACAAATAAAGGATTGACTTCCAGAGAGGGACACGGGGTTCACATTTTGATGACCCAGTTTCCCTAGAAATGTCAGATACCCCTGGAGGCAGCAAGAAGCAGAAGGGACAACCTCTGCTGGACAACTGGCCCGAATCGGTGCCTAGAGGTCTATGCATTACACCAGTGAATGCCCTACCTCCTTAGGACACTCACCAACCCCAGGGATGGTACTGAAAAGGGGACCCTGCCCCAAGCCAAGAAACCAGCAAGGACCGCACATGGACTATCTTGTGCTTTTCTAGACTGGAAGAGAGATCTAAAGCACTGGCTCAGACTACGCTTACTCAGTCTCCAAAGGCTCTTGCTCCTCTACCAAAGCAAAGTCTTGCTGGTCTTGGGCCCCTTGGTCTTCATATTTCTTCTTATGAGAGCCTAAAGATTTTGGAAGTCCATAGGAAACCTAAAGCTTCATATTTTTCCTCATTCCAAACTTCGATTGGCAAAGCACTTAAGTGTTTCAGGGCCTTTTCCTGCAACTGCTCATTCCCAAGACACAGACTCAAAAAGAAAAGGAAATGGTGAGAAGGCAAGGAGCAAGTGGCTGGATGAGGAAGGAGACAGACCCTAAACAAACAGCGCCTAAGCAAAGCCATCTGTCCAAACACTGTCCAGATCCAACTTCCTGGCAGAAGCTACTGGACAATCTCACAGCACCCAGGGACCCAAGGGACCTTTCAGCTAGGACAGTAATCACCCTTATCATATCCTAGAAAACCATAGGATGGAGGGGAAGCCAGCAGGCAATGTCTCTGAAATGAACACCACAGAAAAGGAAGACACATTACTTTTACTATGACTAATCCTTGTGATCATCAGGCCTTTCACTTGTCTCAGATGGTTACATTCACTCTTCTCATTCAAGGGGAGCACGGTAAAGTGCCTGTGGCTCAAGGAGGCCTGCGCTTCTTTAATTAATTAATGGCACCTCGTTTAAGAAGCAACAAAAAGAAACCCAGCAAGGATTTCCACACTCAAGGGAAAGGAGGTCTGGAGGACGGGGAAACTTTGAGCTGCTATACACCAAGCAAACGACCACAAACAGGACTATGCTGGCAGGCCACTTGTGCTGTCAACGGGATAATGACATGGCCAGCCGGCTGTAAGGGACAAGGGGGAATACACATGCAACCCACAGGGTGGGCTGCCAGAGGGCGGAGGGGTCGACGAAGGCGATCTCACTGCACCCAGGCCTCCCCTCGGGGGGTCCAGGAGCTGATGGAAGCTAGCACACGACGCAGGAAACCAGAGGGGCTGCAGGGAAGGGGAAAAGGCGCCCGCGTACCCCCGAGGCACCAGGCCTCGCGTGGCGTGCGGGGAGTGCACGCCCGGCCCGACGGCACGCGAGGGTGGGCGGGCGGGCATGCCAGTGGCTCGGTGAGGGCTGGCAGGCGTCACCCACAGGACCCCGTGGGGCGAGGGCCGGGGGCGTGGGAGGGGCGCGCGTGGGGGCTGGTTACCGTGTGGTTCACCCCCCACATCAGGACGCTGAGGATCGGCTCGCTGGCCCGGAATAGCTTCACTTTCTGGCACACGAAATGCTTCTTCTTGGTCTTGGTTTTGCTGGCGCTGAGCGGCGCCACCGCCACCGCCGTGGTGCTGGTGCAGTTAGACGACATGCCCGGGGCGGCGGCGGCGGCGAAGCGGGGGGCGGCGGAGACGGCACACAAGCCAGCGGCCCCAGGCCTCCCCCGGACCGATCCCCACCCCCGCTGCCTCACCGCGCCATGGTCGCGCCCGTCCCGTTACCTCCCCACCCCGCCCCGGTGGTTCCGTCCGCCCCACGCCCCGCCCTCCCCGCGCCGCACTCCGCCCCCGGGCGGTGCCGCGCGCCGCCGTCTCCCCGCGCTGTCCTCCCCGCCGGGATGGTACCGCCCGTCCGGCCCGCCCGGCCTCCTCCCCGAGCCTCCGCACGCCGGAGCGCGGGTGGGAGCCAGGGGCTGGGAGGGCAAGGGGGCCCGGCAGACCTCACAGGAACCCTGCGGGAAGCACTCCCTGCCCGGGCCCCCTAAGCCCCGATTTGGTGCCAAGATGGCGGCGGCGCCACAGCACCGGGAGGGAAAAGGGGACGGGAATGCGGGGAGGGTGGGACATACCATCCCCACCCCGGGGGAGAGAGGAGGAGCGCAGCTAGGGGAAAAGGAAGTCCACCCAGGAAACCCGGGGAACGCCCCCTCGCCCCACCCCAGCGTGGATGTTCCCACTCCCTGGGCCGAGGGGCGTGTCCCACCCGCGGGGCACGCCCCCTCCCTCAGGGCCAATGAGAGGGCCAGGCCCGGAACCCTAGGGTTTTATGAATGGGCCCGCGCCCACCCACCTGCCGCTCAGCTAGGCCTCCGCCGGCCTAAGGGTCCAGAGGAGAGCAAAGTCTGGCAGACACCTCTCCTAATAATCGCCTCACTCTCCGACTTGCTTCATGAAATACAAACTGCCCACGCTTTGTTACATAACTCCTCGGGGACACCAGTCAGGGGTCAACATATTCTGTAGGAGAATATGAAAACTCAGTACTCTGCACAAGGTCGTTCTTTACACAGTTGCAAAAATAAATGTAGCCTTTATTACCAAGTAATTAAGAAAAAAAAAGCATAATTAACAGTGGCATGGGGCAGCAGGATGCGGTGATTAAATGAATGTTACATTCATTTTAAGCAGAATTAGGAATAAGTAGAACAAAAAAACAGCCCCTATATTGTGTGGACCAAGAGTGCCTAAGTGCTGGGCTGATACCTGTGATCTCTAGATAGTCAGGACTGAGATCTGAGGATCCAAGTTTACAGCCTCCCTCCCAGAACTGACAAATCCAAAGCAAATGCTGGAATTGGAGGTGTGGCTGGAGTGGTAGAATACCAGCCAGGAGTGAAGAAGGGTTGAGAGCTCAAGGTCCTCAGTTCAAATCCTGGTATAAATGAGGGAAAAGCAGTGGATGCAAATGGCCTCAAGTCTTTATGTAATAGCTGACATATATCAGCAAACAACCGAACACCTAGAGCTATAGTAAAGTTATTCTAGGAGAATACTTGCAATGTGGTTTTGACTCCTAAAATCATTTTACTACCCCCACTGCACGGATCTCACTGGAGACTAAGCACTGGAAAAGACCACACACAATCCACATTCTATCAAAAAACCGAGGATCTTCACAAATGTGATTCAGAAAGAAAAATGAGCTAATTTGCTTTACTGTTAATTATTCACTCTCCTAGTGGCTGTAATCCTGGCTACTCAGGAGGCTGAGATCTGAGGATCGCAGTCCAAAGCCAGCCCAGGCACTAAGATCCATGAGACTCTTATCTCCAGTTAACCATTAGAAAACTTGGGTGGTGCTGAGGCTCAAGGGATAGGGTGGTAGCCTTGAGCTGAAGAGCTCAGGAACAGTGCACACAGGCCCACAGTACAAGCCTAGGACCCCCCCTCCACACACACACAAAAAAAAGCATGTAAAAATTCTGTATTGTGGGCTGGGATGTCTATCAGTGGCAAAGCACAACATCCTGGGTTCAATCCCCAGTACCAACAATGAAAAGACAAAAATAATTATACATCTGTACATAGACACATCATATTCTTACAGTTAAAAAGTCAACAATCACTTAGGATTTTTTTACATTGTTTTCTCTTCCAGGTTTTGTCACGCTCTTGAATCTGCCTTAACCTGACATCCTCCTCTCACATCTACTAAATAAGGTAAATGTTCATTTATCCTGGTAAGCACAATCTTTTTGGGTGGCTCTGGAGAGGGTTCTGATGGTCTACGTGTAGTGAGGCAGTGGAATGGGGCTCTTGACACAGGTGGGAGGTAAGACGGGGACAAACATCACACATCCAGAGTGTACTTCCAGAGCAGGATGAGTATTCGCCCAGGACTGATGGTACAATGCCCACCCATAAACATGGTCAATACCCACAGTGTACCCAACCAAAGTTACTGAAGGTCTCAAAGCCAAGTCACACTGGCTCTCACACTGGTTCTCAAAAGATGAAAGGTATTTCGGGAATCAATAGACAGAGGTCACTTTGAACAGTGGTGGGCTGACATCCGTAGAAGCCATTTGAACTCTTATAAAGAGAAATTTTTAAGGGGTCAGCAGCCTCCCTGGAAACATCAGGAAAGCCAGTTAGCAAGGAGATGGTGTTCATCTTTTCATAAAGTTCTTCTCCAGGGCTACTGAGGTTCTCTGTAGAGAATGGATGTTCCGTTTCACTCGGTCCTCCAAGGAGGAAGTACTAGCACTCTCTAGCTTCAGGCGGCTGGAAGAAAAGACAGGTGAATACAGACAAAAGATATTTTCAACTGGTCAACCCTGTAGCAGAATTAGGAGAGAAACAGGTTGGTACCATAAAGCAGGAGTCGAAACACAGGCTCTTTTCAGCCCACACAGATAATTTTCAAGTGACTCCATCTGGAACCAAATTTTTTTAATGCCCATAAGGGAAAATTCATCTGTTTTGGAAGTCAAAAATCTCATTGGAAAAAGATTTTCAGAGCCATAAATTTTTCTTTATAAAAAGAAGGCCAAGGAATTTCAGTGACTTAGGAAAAAAAAAAATACTAATCCACTTGCTCTTCAAATATAAAAACTTCCTATCATCTGACCAGAAGCTAGGAACAATAACAAAGATGACCCCGAGGCTGAGCTCTGGGGTTCTTTAGAATAGACATGAAAGACATTGGGGCACAAAAAATCCCAACTAGACTGTCTTTGAGACAACACCTTTGGACAGAAAGAAGAGGCACTTACTGGATGAACTTCCCATCCCGGGAGTCCAGCTTCTCCAGCCTCTGTTCCCGTTCCTCTTCCTTTGCATGCCTCTTGAGGATATTCAGCCTCTCCTCCTCCCTCCACTTAGCATTTTCCATCATTTCCTGCCGTTTCCGCTCAAGTTCCTCTGCTGAGAGTTTTCTGTTGAGCACAAAAACCATCTCTCATCAGTTCTACCTCTCTTCCAGCAAGAAATTGGAAGCAGCATATACAGACAGAGGTAAAGCAGGAACCCAGGCCCTTCAACTCACAGCTGGCTGCAAGGAAATGCCCTGCCCAGTACTACACCAGCATGAGTTTTCTTACTTTAAACATCCTATCAGGGAATTTTAACTGGAGGAGTTCATAACCCCATTCAATAATCTCTTTGTTCTGAAACAAAAAAGAGCTGGAAACTAGTCAGATGTCTAAACTTAGGGCAATTATATCCCTAATTATTACAACAATAAGAGATTGCTAAAATTCATAGATATAGCCTTGGCATCCCTGTGAATGAAGTGAGAGCAAGAAAGGGAAATATTGGAGGGCGGAGGGGTAGAGGGAAGGAAGGAGACGATGAACTGGCTTGTTCACTATATAATTATGTCAGATATCCAGTCCATTACTTCTGAAATGGACACGTGTCATAGTTTGTATTTATCATCTCATTTGACAAAAAGATTCCTCTTCAAAGGGAAAAAATAGCTGAGTGCCAGTGGCTAAATTATTTTATCATCATTATTATAATATACATATATATATATTTTTTTTTGGCCAGTCCTGGGCTTTAGCTTAGAGCCTGAGCACTGTCCTTGGACTTTCTCAAGGTTAGAGCTCTACCACTTGAGCCTCAGCACCACTTCCAGCTTTTTTCTATGCATGTGGTACCAAGGAATCGAACCCGGGTCTTTGTGCATGCTAGGTAAGCACTCTACCACTAGGCCAAACTCCCGACCCCTATTATATTTATTTTTGTCAGTCATGGAGCTTGAACCCTGGGCCTGGGTGCAGTCCCTGGGCTCTTCAGTTCCAGGTTACCACCCTACCCCTTGAACCACAGTGCCACTTCCGGTTCTAATGGTTAACAGGAGATAAGAGTCTCATATTTCTTAGTGCCCATGCAGGCTATAAACTGTGATCCTCAGATCTCAGCCTCCTAAATAGCTAGAATTAGAGGTGCGAACCACCAGCTCTTGGCTTCCTTGGGCTCTTTTGCTCAAGGCTAGTACTACTTTGAGCCACAGCTCCACTTCTAATTTTCTGAGGTGTAACTGGATAAAAAATGCCATGGACTTTCTTGCCTGGGCTGGCTTTAAACCACACTCCTCAGACCTCAGCCTCCTGAGTAGGCATGATTATAGGCATGAGCCATGGGTGCCTGGCTCTTCCTTGGTTTTCACTTAGCATAGTGCTCTACCACTTGAGCCATGCCTCTACTTTCAGCTTTTTGCTGGTTACTTGGATGTGTCTGCCTGGATTAGCTTCAAACCTTGATCCTAACTACCACTATCCTTAAAAGTACTTGGTGTCAGGTGAGGTGGCTCATGCCTATAATAATAGCTACTCAGGAGGCTGAGATCTGAGGATCATGGTTCAAAGCTAGCCCAGGCACTACAGTCTGTGAGACTCTTATCTCCAATTAACCACTAGAAAAATGGGAAGTGCCATTGTGGCTCCAGGGCTTTGAGCTGAAGAGCTCAGGGACAGCACCCAGGCTCAGAGTTCAAGCCCCACGACCCACCAAAAAAAAAAATACTTGGCGCCTGCTTTTCCTGAATCTGCTAGCTTCAGTTCAATGTCAGGTCTTTACATTTACATTTACTTTCTATCATCTCCATCTTTTCCTTTCATTTTCCAACAAACAATTTGTTAATATCACTTGTATAGTGTTACCTCCTTTTCCATTGTCTTTACAGTTGTAAGCATTTCATTTACTTGTTTATTCATTTATATAAAAGTTGGTTTAGATCGGGAATGTGGCCTAGTGGTAGACTACATGCACGAAGACCCAGGTTTCATTCCTCAGTACCACATACACAGAAAAAGCCAGAAGTGGTGCTGTGGCTCAAGTGGTAGAGCACTAACCTTGAGGAATGTCCACGGACAGAGTTCAGGCCCTGAGTCCAAGCCCCAGGACTGGCAAAAAATAAATAAATAAAAATTAAAAGTTGGTTTGACAGGCCAGGAGTTTGGCCTAGAGGTAGAGTGCTTGCCTAGCACGCACGAAGACCCAGGTTCAATTCCTCGGTACCACGTACATAGAAAAAGCCAGAAATGGTGCTGTGGCTCAATTGGCAGAGAGCTAGTCTTCAGGTAAAAGCCCAAGGACAGTGCTCAGGCCCTAAGTTTAAGCCCAAGAACTGGCAAAAAAAAAAAAAAAAAAATTGGTTTGACAGGGCCAAGAGTTTGGCCTAGTGGTAGAGTGCTTACCTAGCATGCATGAAGACTGGGGTTTAATTCCTCAATACCACATATTCATAGAAAAAGCCAGAAATGGAGCTCTGGCTCATGTGGTACAGCTCTACCCTTGAGAAAGCCCAAGGACAGTGCTCAGGCCCTGAGTTCAAGGCCCAGGACTGGCAAAAAAAAAAAAAAAAAAAAAGTTGGTTTGACAAAGGGGTCAGATAAATTACTACTTGCCCTGGTGGAAGCTGCCTCTAGATTTAGTTCTATAGAATCTATAGTTAAAGCTACTGTATTCTTGGCTTACCTGGTGTATCCAGAAGCATGCCGCCTCTGGTAGACATCCTTTTTAGGTGATGGGCTCTTACTCTGCACCCTTTCTCTCCTATTTCCCTTAGACCTATGCCTGTAATGGACAAAGAAGGGAAAAGTCTCTTCAATACAGGAGCATTTTACCTTTATAGTCTTTGAACTATAATCCAAATGGAAGAGAAAAGGGGGAAATCCTCCAGCATAATACATTCCTATAAATATATGGTAATGGAGACCTAAGGTTTAGACTGAGGTTGGGAAAATGAGGTAAAGAAAATAATAAAGGGGCTGGGAGTTTGGCCTAGTGGTTAAAGTGCTTGCCTAGCATGCATGAAGACCAGGGTTCAATTCCTTGGTACCACATACATAGAAAAAAGCCAGAAATGGAGCTGTGGCTCACGAGGTAGAGCTCTAGCCTTGAGAAAGCCCAAGGACAGTGCTCAGGCCCTGAACTCAAGCCCAGGAAAAAAGAAAAAGAAAAAGAAAATAATGAAGCAGAGATATTTGGGAAAATCAATGATGGGCATCACCAAAAGCTATTACTGAGGGGTGAAGTATAAAAGATATACCCAGCATGCAAGATGCCCTAGGTCTCATGCAGAAAAAAAATAAAAACAAAAACAATTGTTGTGACCAGGCTCCTGTGATCACAAGTTATTTCCTAGTCAATGCCTGTACTCACAGTTTGCTGGGCCTTGGGGATCGTGATCTTCTGCCCAGTGATCGAGACCTCCTGTCCCGGGACTCCGGTTCCCTGGTATTCTTCTTGCTGACATGTCTGGAGGGTGAGTGGGAGGAGCTTCTGGATCTGGAATGATTCTTCATCCCCTTTTGTTCAGTTATCAGAGAGCCATGCAGTCCTTGGTTACGGTCACTGTCCCTGACCTATACCATCAGAGAAAGGAAGGGAAGAAAAACTTTCATTGAAAAAGTCAGATTTAGGGCTGGGAGGTTGGCCTAGTGGTAGAGTGCTTTGCCTAGCATGCATGAAGACCCAGGTTCTATTCCTCAGTACCAAATACATAGAAAAAAGCTGAAAGTGGTACTGAGGCTCAAGTGGTAGAGTGTTAGCCTTGAGAAAGTCCGAGGACAGTGCTCGGGTCCTGAGCTCAAGCCCAGGACAGGCAAAAAAAAAAAATGAGCAATGAGTTTTTGAATGGGACAACCGAGATGACACATAAGTGTCCAAATGTGGGAAGTTATCTTTAGAGTCCCTAAAATAATGTACCTACCTAGCCACTTAAACTGGCTTAAACTTGTCACTACAGCCAAGGAAGAGCAAGAGTCAAAAACACAAGGGACAGGATCAAAGGTTAAAAAAACAGATAGAAGGGCTGTTGGTACACACACTGAATTCCAGCAGAGGCTGGAGGCTGAGGCAGAAAGATAGAAAATTCAAGGTCAGGCTGGGATACATGGTAAGTCTTCAGGAGAGCTGGGGGCTAGCACTCCGGCACTAGAGCCACAGCGCTACTTCTGGCTTTTCTGTGTATGTGGTTGTGGGGAATAGAACCTAGGGCTTCATGCATGCTAGGCATGCACACTATCACTAGGTCACACTCCCAGCCTCTAAAACCTATCTTAAAGGAAGGCAATAAAAAGATTCAAGGCATGGTGATAAAGTATCTGTAATTTCAGGATCAGCGAGACAAAGCAGGAGGACTTTAAGTTCTGCCACAGCCAGCCTGAGCTGCACAGCAAGTTCTAAGCCAGCATCCTCTATAGACCAAGACTCTGTCCCATAAAAGCCAAGGGCTGGGGGGCTGGGAGTTTGGCCTAGTGGTAGAATGCTTGCTTAGCATGCACGGAGACCCAGGTTCGATTCCTCGGTACCACATACGTAGAAAAAAACCAGCAGTGGTGCTGAGGCTTAGGTGGTAGAGCTCTAGCCTTGAGAAAGTCCAAGGACTTTCAAAACCCTGAGCCCACACCCAGGAATGGCAAAAAAAGAAAATGAGAAGTGGGGCTTTGCTCAAGGGTAGGGCAGTAACCTTGAGCTGAAGAGTTCTGGGACAGCTCAGGCCAAGTTCAAGCCCCATGACAAAAAAAAAAAGCCAAGGGCTAGCCAGGCATGGAAGCTACTCAGGAGGCTGAGATTTGAGGACCATGGCTTAAAGCTAACCCAGACAGGAAAGTCCATGAAATTCTTTTTTTTTTTTTTTTTTTTTGCCAGTCCTGGGCTTGAGCTCAGGGCCTGAACACTGTCCTTGGACTTTCTCAAGGCTAGAGCTCTACCACTTGAGCCTCAGCACCACTTCCAGCTTTTTTCTATGTATGTGGTACCGAGGAATCGAACCCGGGTCTTCATGCATGCTAGGCAAGCACTTTAACCACTAGGCCAAACTCCCGGCCCTCCATGAAATTCTTATCTCCAATTAACTGCCAGAAAATAGAAAGTGTTGCTGTGGCTCAAAGTTTTAGAGCACTAGCTTTGGGTGACAGAGCTCAGGGACAGTACCCAGGCCCTGAGTTCAAGCCCCACAACCAAAAAAAAAAACAAAAACAAAAAAAAAAAACAAGGGCTGGTGACATAGCTCAGTATAGTGTGCTTTCCTCACATATTCAAAGTTCTGTCTTTGATTCTAGCAACAGGAGGAAAATAAAAGAATGCTGATGGGCCGGGAGTTTGGCCTAGTGGTAGAGTGCTTGTCTAGCATGCACGAAGACCCGGGTTTGATTCCTCGGTACCACACACATAGAAAAAAGCCAGAAATGGTGCTAAGGCTCAAGTGGAAGAGCTCTAACCTTGAGAAAATCCAAGGACAGTGACCAGGCCCTGAGCTCAAGCCCACTACTGGCAAAAAAAAAAAAAAAAAAGAATGCTGAGGGGATGTCTATTGGTCAAAAGTCATCAAACTGTTGATTTCATGTAAATTATTTGCAAAGGGATGAGAAGAGTCCCTAAATACTCCACTAGTGATCTCCTCTCTGCAGAGGAGCCCTAGCCATGGTAAGAGACTGAGAGACCAAGCTTGGGCCTGTGCCCCGGCAGCCCCGGCTTCAATGCCCCAACTTTGTTATGTACAGTTGTTGAAGTGGCACACTGCACAGCTCCAGTCACTCATTTTGAAGAGCCTACATCCCTCCTACCTGTAAGCCATATCCAGGGACTTTGGGTAAGGCAGGAAAGGAATGTGCCAGCTTCTTTTGAGACCTAAGAGATTGAAACATATGTACTCATTAAAAAAAAAAAAAAAAAAAGTTCAAACAGGTCCAGTTTAAACCTCTCATGCCGAAACACATAGCCTGCTGCCAACGTGACCTTTCACACCTCCCAGCTATTACTTGGCAGTATGTTTCTCTATTTGGACTGTCTTTGCTGGAAGATGCCTCAGCACAGTCAAGTTTTTTCCTGTGAAAAGCTGTGGGCTGAACTTCTCAGCCCCAGCGCCTGAACACATTCTCCTCTCACCTCATGTTGCTATTCCCGGGACTAATGGTGAGTCAGCAGCAGCAGAGCTGACTGTTCCCATGGGGAAGACTAAGAATGGGCCCACACGGGCCCAGTAATCCATTAAAAAAACAAAAGCAAAAAACAAAAAAACAGTTCAATCCCGAGGACTCAAGCTAAAATCAAAAGTCAGCCAGGTCTGACCTAGGATCCTCAGGGCTAAGGCCAGTTCACTGAGGAGGTCTCTCTCCAGTAGCACATCCAGAGTTCCATCCACATTTAGCATCTCAGAGAACTCTAGTGTCAGCTGACCTGCTCCATAACATGGGACCATCTTAAATGTTCACCACTGAACTCCTACAGCCTGGCACTTGCTAGCACAGGGCAGGTGCTCATGGAGTGAAGTGCCCACTCTCATGGAGTGAAAGAGAGGCACGCTGGCCTCTGTTTGCTTACCTTCCCTTGCTGTGTTCATCTTCACTGCTAGACCGACCACTGCTCGAGCTTCTGTGCTTGTGCTTCTTGTGCTTCTTCTTCTTCTCCTTCTTTTTCTTCTTCTCCTTTTTCTCCAGACTCATTTGCAGCTAGAAAATACCGAGAACATATGTATTCAAGATTACTATGATCCCTGTGAGTTGTCCCAAGTGCAGGCATTGAGTGACTGATGTACAAAGATGACTTCATGCTGTACAGAGGTCCAGAACATTATCACAGGGTCCCTGTCAACAAATCTGGTTGTGCGCAAATGTACCCTACACTTACAAACAGAAGCTCTGATAGGTAAGAAAGGAGTGAAAGTTTTTAAATATTCCTCAAACCCATTGCCTAGAAATTTCCATTCTTCCCATTCAAAAGATCTCTAACACTACTGAAAGCAATCAGGGACTGTAGGTCAACTTTTCATTTTCTTTACCAACTGATTTAAAAGAAAATCTCTGGGGCTGGGAGTTTGGCCTAGTGGTAGAGTTTGATTCCTCGGTTTCACATACATAGGAAAAAAGCCAGAAGTGGTGCTGAGGCTCAAGTGGTAGAGCTCTAGCCTTGAGAAAGTCCAAGGACAATGCTCAGGCCTTGAGCGCAAGCCCAGGACTGGCAAAAAAAAAAAAAAAGCTCTAACATATCATGTGACCTGGTCCCTGGAGCTTTATGGTAGACATACTCTAATCTCTTGAACATGTCATGATCACCCATAGACGTATCATATACTTTCCTTTCCATTTTTTTTTTTTTTTTGTGGGTCATAGGACAGCCTGGGTGCTGTCCCTGAGCTCTTCAGCTCAAGGCTACCACCCCACCCTTGAGCCAAGCCTCACTTCCCCTTTTCTAGATGTTAATTGGAGATAAGGGTCTCAGGTCCTTTTGTTCCCAGGCTGGCTTTGAACTTTGAGCCTCAGACCTCAGCCTCCTGAGTAGCTAGGATTACAGGTGTGAGCCACAGTGCCCTGCTCCTTTCCTTTTCTTTTTGCTCTTTTTTTTTTTTCCTGGTCCTTGGGTTTGAAGTTAGGGCGTAGTCATTGCCCCTAAGCTTTTGTGCTCAAGGCTAGCAGTCTACCACTTGAGCCACAGCTCCACTTCAGGCTTTTTGATGGTTTATTGGAAATAAGCATATCACAGACTTTCCTGCCCTAGCTGGCTTCAGAATGTGATTCTCAGATCTCAGCCTTTTTTTGGCTGGTCCTCAGGGCCTGAGCTCTGTCCTGGGGCTTTCCTCAAGGCTAGAACTCTACCACCACTTAAGCCACAGCACCATTTCCAGCTTTTTGCTATGTATGTGGGCTAGGCGCTGGTGGCTCATGTCTGTAATCCAGGAGGAGGGGGATATCTGAGGATCATAGTTCAAAGCCAGTGGGCACAGAAGTCTGTGAGACTCTTATCTTCAATTAATCACCAGAAAACTAGAAGTGGTGTTATGGCTCAAGTGGTAGAATGGTAGCCTTGATCTGAAGAGCTGAGAGACAGCACCCAGGCCCAAAGTGAAAGATCCATCCACAACTGACAAAAAAAAAAGTTGTAAGATAGGGAACCTACCTAACAAGCACAAAGTCCTGAGTTCAAATCCCAGTATCACCCCCAAAAAGGGCAGTTTAAAGGCCCTTGTTTACTTCCCTATGATAAGAAGTAGAGAAAAGTTCTCCATCTTACATCAAATAGCTAAAAGACACACTGTTACTGACTCAATATACAACTTACTAATTCTTTGATTTTCTTCATTTTCACAGGATTGTTCAATACTTCTCTTTTTTTCTCCTCTTCTTTTTTCCTAAATAGAGCAAAATATAAAATTTATGATTTGTGTGTGTGTATGCCAAAAAGTGAGCCTCACATTCACTTTGCTAGCATTCTACCACTTAAGCCACACCTCTACTTTTGAGGTTTTTTGGTTGTTAACCAGAGATGAGAGTGTCTAGGATTTGTCTGCCCTGACTGGCTTCAAGCCTGGGCAGGAAAGTCCTTGAGACTGTTACCTCTAATTAATCACTGAAAAGCCAAAAAAGAAACTGTGACTCAATTGGTATAGTGCTAACCTTTTGAGCAAAAGAAGAATTCAGGCCCTGAGTTCAAGCCCCAGACTAGCACAAAAAAAAAAAAAAAAAAAAAGTCTAAGCCGGGCACAGCAGCTTACACCTGTAATCCTAGTTACTCAGAAGGCTGAGATCTGAGGATTGCAGTTCAAAGCCAGCTGGGGCACTAGAAAATGGCAAGTAGGGCTGTGGCTCAAGGACTAAGAAGTCTAGCTCAGAGCCTGTAATTCCACCCATGTGTGGAGGCAGAGATGGAGGACTTTCTAAGCACCCTGTGAAATACCTGATGATGAAGAGTGGGTCCTCCCGGATTTTGCTGGCCATATCAAGAAGAGAATTGGCACCAGATGGGGCAAAGATAGAGCCCGGAAGGAGTCCTGTCTCAGAAGAGCAGCCAGCCTCTTTTTCCTCCATCTTCTCAAAAACGTACTTGTCAATGGGGCGTCCCAGCAAGTACTCATCACGGTTAACCATCCCACCAGGACCCTGATACATCCAGTCTAACTTTTCTTCTTTTTTCCTGGGTGAGGAAAGCAATTTTAAAAACTACAGATTCTCACACACACACAAAAAAAGGTAAAAGTGGAGCACACTGGACCTTGATGAAAGTGAACCAGGCGATTAGTGGGTGGAGATGGGAGGGAGGGAATAGGAGAGAATGAGGGAACAAATGACACTGTTTAAAAGGAAATGTACTGGGCCAGGAGTTTGGCCTAATGGTAGAGTGCTTGCCTAGCGTGCATGAAGACCCAAGTTCAATTCCTCAGTACCACATTCACAGAAAAAGCCAGAAATGGTGCTGTGACAGCTCAAGTGGAAGAGCTCTAGCCTTCAGAAAGCTCACGAACAGCTCTCAGGCCCTGAGTTCAGTTTCCAGGACTAGCAAAAAAAAAAAAAGAGCCAGGCAGGGTGGCTCATGTCTGTAATCTTAGTTACTCAGGAGGCTGAAATGTGAGGATCCAAGGTTCAAAGCTAGCCCAGACACAGAAGGACCTGAGACTTTTATCTCCAATTAACCTGTAGAAAATGGGAAGTGGGGACTGGCTCAAGGATAGGTTTGTAGCCTTGAGCTGAAGAGCTCAGGGACAGCGCCCAGGCTAAGGTTCAAGCCCTGAGACCCATAAAACAATAAATAAATACATAAATAAAAGAAAAAAATAAAGAAAAAAGAAAGAGTGATGAGAAAAATGATATCCAGTTGGGAATGTGGCTTAGTGGTAGAATGCATGAAGCCCTGGCTTCCATTTTTCAGTACCACTTGAGCCATAGTGCCACTTCTGGTTTTCTGATGGTTAATTGGAGATAGTCTCCTGGGCATTGCCCAGCCCTGAGTTCAAGCCACACGACCAACCAACATAAAAAGAATATCATGGATGTTTTTTTTTTTTTTAGCACAAGCAGGTTCGTCAGGACATAACACTTTATTCTGGAAACTGAGAAATTAAGCCCCAAAATGACTCTCCTGTGAGGGATCGAAGACCACAGAAGTTATAGACACAGGCCAGGACAAAGTCTTTTCTGTTCATTATTGGTCTTTCAAGGACACTCAAGCCCAGGTTGTGTGGTATGGTTTTTCTTCCTTCTCACTGCTCTTCTACAGCCCTCTGTCCTATACCTCCCCTCCCCCATCCCAAATGAACATACATGATTGCAGCATGCTAGAGTTTGAGTGCATAATTGCCTGAAATCTGACAGCAGTTACCAGCCAACCACTCATGCTATAAGATAACCTAAATGTGAATCCAAAAAGAATGTTCCATTTTAGGGAAAAGTAGACCTCGAGGCTGCCAGGATGAGTTCCCTACAAAACCTCCCTCTTACCCTCAATCCCCACCCACATAATTATGAAAGGAACCTGTTTTGAATTCTGGGAGTTAGAATTGAGCCACCACTATCCTGCTTTTAAAAAATAATAATAATAAAATAAAAACTTAAAAAAAAAGAAGAAGAACATGGACTTTCCTGCTGGGGCTAGCTTTAAACCACGATCCTCAGACCTCAACCTCCTCCTGAGTAGCTAGGATTAAAGGCGTGAGCCATATGCACCTTCTTTTCTTTTTCTTTTTCTTTTTGCCAGTTGTGGGGCTTGAACTAAGGGCCTGAGCATTGTCCTGGGCTTTTCCTCAAGGCCAATGCTCTACCACTTGAACCATAGCACCATTTCTGACTTCTCTATGTATGTGGTACCAAGGAACTGAACTCTGGTCTTCAGGCATGCCAAACAAGTATTCTACCATTAGGCCAAACTCCCAACCCCTGCACTTTCTTATTTAAAGGAAAGGTCTTGCTTTCTAGCCCAGGCTGTAGTATAGAGGCTACTCACAGACATGATATGACTGATCTGCATGGGAGGTTTGACCTGCTGCTCTGTTTTTGACATAGGCCTGTCAACTCTCCTTAGGCAACTTCATGGTCCTCCACTCTCACAAGGTTACAATACTGATGCAGAATGTAATGCTTACATCTGAATAAAATGAAGTACTATAGGCTAGAATTCCTGCACTCAAGGTATCCACCTGTTTCAGCTTATACATAGCTGGGACGATAGTTATGTACCACTGTGCCAGGCAGCCAAGAGACAATAGGCACTCAATGGCCCCTAGCAACTCAGATTGAGATCCAAGGACTGAGGCTGGAAGCTAGCCTAGGTAGACAAATCTGTGAGACTCATTTCCAATTAACCAGCAAAAATGCAAGAACTGGGGTGTTGCTCTCAATGGCAGAGTACTGCTCAGCTAATACATGCCACATGGATGAGGCACCCACACCAGTCCTATAATTCTCCACACACCAGGCTGCACAGCTCCTCACTTACTTGACAGCCCCGACATCCTCAGCATAGCGCTGCATCTCTTCCCTAGCCCTCTCCTCCCGCAGCTCCCGCTGTAACTCTTCAATCTTCTTCCTCTCAGCCTCATGCTTCTGCTCAGCCTTCCAGACTTTCTCCACATTTCGGAGGGTTTGTGGGTGCCAGCTCTTCTTTAGGTTCTATGGTGAAAGGAAGGAGGGAGAATTCAGCAAGTGGTGGGTGATGAGTATGACTGGCACTGTGTCATTCACTTCTCGTCTCTAACCAGAGCCATGAATGTAAGGAGAAGACTTCAGGCTAAGAGGGTAGCTTGGTGGTACAGCTCTTACTTAGTATGTATGATATCCCAATCCAAGCCACAGAACAGAAAAAGAAAAGAGGGAGGAGGAAGTGGAGGAGGAGAAAAACAGCAAGAATTCCTGAACCATGACAAAGTGTCTGTTTAATAATCATTCAGCCAGGTGCCAGTGGCTCACACTTTTAATCCTAGCTACTCAGGGGGCTGATATCTGAGGACTGCAGTTCTAAGCCAACCCAGGCAGGAAATCCATAAGACTCTTATCTATAATGAACCACCAAAAAGCCCAAAAGTGAAGCTGTGACAGTAGTAGTGTGCTAGCCTTGAGCATAAAAGCTGAGAAACAGTGGCCAGGCCCTGAGCTCAAGCCTCAGGACTGGCACACACACACACACAAAATTTTTCATACATATCAGAGGTGTATAGTTGTTCAAGTACATAAGAAGGCCTTTCTTAAGTTTCCTTCAGTTTTTACCTACTACTGGCCATCCATAAAATGGGAGTTGGGAGCAAGACAGAAGGAAGAAGACAAAGAGAAAAATGTATATATTTTGAAAGGCAAAAGAAATCATTGATTTTGAACTTTTTTTTTTTCTGGTCCTGGGTTTGATTCCTCGGTTCCACATACATAGAAAAAAGCCAGAAGTGGTGCTGAGGCTCAAGTGGTAGAGCTCTAGCCTTGAGAAATTCCCAGGACAGTGCTCAGGCCCTGAGCTCAAGCCCAGGACTGGCATAAATAAATAATTAAATAAAATAGCCTAGTAGAGTGGGAAAGGGGAGTAGGAGGTAGATTTCCAAACAGAGGAAACATTCACATTGCAGTCCCAGCAGTGAGAAAGGACATAACATAAATAATTTTGTGTGGCTAGAGGTGGAGGAGCAAAAGATGAAGACAAGTACAAAAGGAACTATTAAGGGCTTTTCAAGCCATGTAAAGAGGCTAGACTTACTTCCAATTAACTACCAAAAGGCTTAAATGGAGCTGTGGCACAAAGCGAAAGAGCACAATAGCTCAAGGACAGCACCCAGGCCCTGAGTTCAAGCCCCAGGACTTGTACACACACACACACAGACACAGGAGACATATCCACGCCATACTAAACAAAGGCTGGGTGTTATGGCCTCAATAGCTGCCTCTTCTCCCGGCTATGGCTTCAACTCTCTACCTTCTTAGAATTCCCAGCCCACCAGGAACACACAAACACCACCAGCCACCACTCCGACGAACTTAGCACATCCTTCCAGGTTCCGCGGTCCAAACAATCTCCCTCTCCAAGCTCGCGCCCGCCCTCTCCTAGAAAAGCGAGGCTTCGTTCCCATGGTTACCCTCCCCGCCCCCCCGGTCACACTCACACACACACACTCACACTCACACACACACTCACACCACACACACTCACACACACACACCCCACCACCCCTTCCCATTTCCACCCTCAGAGACAGTCCCGGACCACATTCTTCCCTTCCTCAGGCCTGCCCGCCCGCACTTACCAGGTCTCCGCCCCCCATGGTGGTGGAGGCGTTTCCTCACTCGTGGGCTACCCACGAACTCCGGGAAGATCCAGGGCGAGCGGAGGTCGACGGCTCCGACACCACCGCCCAGGAACTGGCAGTCACTCTGAGTCCAGTCTAGAAAGCACTTCCGGGCGTGACGTCCCACGCTCGCGCCGCCGTCGCGCAGACATGACGTCACGCCGGTGGCCCGCTCCGCGCGCTTCCGGGCCCCGCCCTGCTGAGTCCCAGGCGGTCGCCTTGTGATGGTTTCTGGTCCCCCCACCTGGCTGGGTTTTTCCCGCTGTGCAGATCCCACGCCTCACCCCGGCGCTGATAGCTCACGCCTGTCAGCTACGCGGAAGACTGAGCTCTGAAGGTCCTGATTTGAAGCCAGTTCGGGCAGAAAAATCCAGGAGACTCTCATCTGCAGTTAACCAAAAACAGCCTGAAAGGGAGCTGTGGCTGCCAGCGCTGGCCTTGAGCAGAAATCCTCAGGGAAGCCGGGCCAGGTGGCTGACACCTCCAATCCTGGCTACTCCGGAGCCTGAGCTCTGAGGATCGAGGTTCAAAGCCAGCCCGGGCACAAGAGGACCTGGGACTCTGATCTCCGGTTAACCTCTAGAAAACGGAAACTGGGGATTGGCTCAAAGGGTGGGGCGGTTGCCTTGAGCTGAAGAGCTCAGGGACTGCGCCCAGGCCAAGGTCAAGTCCCAAGACTCATCCACCCACCCCCCAAAAAAGAAAAAGAAAAAAAACCTCAGGGACAATGCCCTGACCCTGAGTTAAAGTCACAGGACCACCTTTCCCCACCCCACCCAAAAAAAATTGTGCTTAGCTGCCTTCATGGTCCCATTGCCATGACAGCCCACCAAGATTCTTCCCTCCCCTACGGTCCCTCAGACTGGTTTCTAACCTGGACCCCCCACTAGATCACCTTACTCCAAGCCTCCTTAGGTGGTCTAGAAGCTGCCATTTTGCCCATATCCTTAACTCCGGTGTTTGGATTTGAGGGGTGGGGGCGCTTGAACTCAGGGCCTTTGGACTCTATCCCTAGCTCTTGTCCTCAAAGCTAGCTCTCTACCACTTGAGCTTCAAGGCCAGTTCCAGTTTTCTGGTGATTAATTGGAGGTAAACAGACTTTCCTTCCTGGACTGGTTTCGAACCTTGATCCTCAGATCTCTACTTGCTGAGTGGCAGGAGTATAGGCATGAGCCACTAGGGCCTGACTGCATGAGACTTTTATCCGAGGACTTGAATTTAGGGCCTCATGCTCTTGCTTGGCTTTTTGCTCTAGGCTGATTGCTCTAGCGCTTCCATTGTAACTTCCCCTTCCAGCTTTTTGCTGGTTAACAGGAAAGGAGTCTTATGGACCTGTCTGGGGGCTGGCTTTGAACAATAATCCTCAGATCTCATCCTCCTGAGGAGCTAGGATTGCAGACATGAGTCACCAACACTGAGCATTAAATTCAAATATTTTATTTGTAAGTCAGATGGTGGTGGCTCAGACCTGTAATTCTAGTTTCTCAGGAGGCTGAAATACGATGGAGGCTTGAAGTCAGCCTCACCAGATAATCCGTTAGATTCCATCTCTGAAATAGAAGAAAGCTGGGTTGGAGAAGTGGATCAAGTGGTAAGACACCAGCCAAACAAGCTGAGTAAGCACAAGGATCTAAGTTCAATTACTGGTAATGATAATGGGGTTCTGTTTGGGGGTGAAGACAATGTTCTGAAATTGTAATTGCTTGACTGAAAATACTAAAAACCATTGAAGCCAGGTGCCAGTGGCTCACATCTGTAATCCTAGGGGAAGGGACCCCTTTGACGTCCCCAAAAATCCATCCCCTATAGGCATTTGCCATCTTCATGACAAAGGAGTACTTTACTCAAGTGGGGGGCGCCCTCAAATTACAAGAGCAGTTAAACCAGGTGGAGTTACCAGAATTCCTCCCCCACCCTACCCCCTTGGGAAACTCCCTCCCTTTCCTTTGTTGTCAGAGCAGTGCTCCAGAAGCCCACCTAGATGATAGGTCAGTTCAAACAGCAAAGGTGTCAGTGGTTGCCCCAGCCATCACTCAAGTATGTTTTGATTCCATTGGCCACCTGTATATGGCCAAGCTCAACCACATGGCTGGTGGCCTATAAAAGTAACCTATAAAGCGGGGTCACTCTCTCACTCACATCTTAGAAATGGCCCTGGCCAGTCAGTATGATTCTTGATGCTAGGCGCGGAATAAAACTCTGTTTAACTTCCGCTTTTGTGTCAGACTAGTTCCTTTGATCACAGACCCTAATATTGGGGGACTGAACCCTAACACTACGTACTCAAAAGGCTGAGGTCTGAGGATCAAAGTTCAGAGCCAGCCTGGGCAAAATAGTCCATGAGACTCTTAGCCCTAATGAATCACCAAAAAGGATGGAAGTGGAGTTGTGGCTCAAATGATAGAGCATTAGCCTTGATCATCAAAGCTCAGGCATAGTACCCAACCCTTGAGTTCAAACCCCAGGATGGATACAAAAACAAAAAATACATGGAGGGCTGGGAATGTGGCTTAATGGTACAGTGCTTTCCTAGCATGCATGAAGCATGGGTTTGATTCCTCAGTACCACATAAACAGAAAAAGCCAGAAGTGACACAGTCGCTAACTTTGAGCAAAAGAAGCTTAGGGACAGTGCCCAGGCTCTGAGTTCAAGCCCCAGAACTGACAAAAAAAAAAAAAAGAAAGAAAGAAAAAAAAAAAAAACTTAGAGCCTGAAGCAAAGCTATGGCTCAAAGTGATAGAGTATTACCGTTGAGCAGAAAAGCTCAGGGACAGTAACCAGACCTTGAGTTCAAGCTGAGAGAGAGAGAGAGACAGAGACAGAGAAAGAGAGAGACAGAGAGGGAGATTTTCCATTTTGGTGTTGAAGATCAAACCCAAGGTCTTGCAGATGGCTAGACACATGATCTACACTGAATTAGACCACCTACATATTTTCTGGGGGAGGGGGCAGTTGTGGGGCTTAAGCTCAGAGCCTGGACACTGTTCCTAAGCTTTTTTATTCAAGGATACTGATCTACCACTTCAAACCTCAGCTCAAGGCTCCTGATCCTTAATTAGAGATCAGAGTCTCAGGAACTTTCTACCCAGGCTGGCTTGGAATTGCGATCCTCAGATCTCACCTCCTGAGTAGCTAGGATTATAGGCATCAGGCCACCACGACTGGGTTGAATTCTTTTTTTTTTTTTTTTTTTTTGCCAGTCCTGGGCTTGAGTTCAGGGCCTGAGCACTGTCTTTGGCTAGAGCTCTACCACTTGAGCCTCAGCACCACTTCTGGCTTTTTCCTATGTATGTGGTACCAAGGAATCAAACCCAGTCTTCATGCATGCTAGGCAAGCACTCTACCACTCTAGAATTTGGACAAATTTCTGAGCCCAAATTCTACATTTTCTTGATGGGTAAAATTTCAAAGTATGTGAATAATATCACAAAGTTATTAATGAAATAATTATCAGATCCATAAATGTGTACAATATTGAATGGTAAATTATATATATATATATATATATATTTTTTTTTTTTTTTTTTTTTTTTTTTGCCAATCCTGGGCTTGAGCTCAGGGCCTGAGCACTGTCCATGGACTTTCTCAAGACTAGAGCTCTACCACTTGAACCTCAGCACCACTTCTGGCTTTTTTTTTCTATGTATGTGGTACCAAGGAATTGAACCTGGGTCTTCCTACATGATAGGCAAACACTCTACCACGAAGCCAAATTCCTGGCCAATTTTATATATATGCATTTTGTTTGTTTGTTTGTTTTACCAGTTCTGGGGCTTAAACTCAGGGCCTGGGCACTGTCCCTGAGCTTCTTTTGCTCAAGGTTAACACTCTATCACTTGAGCCACAATGCTACTTCCGGCTTTTTCTGTTTATGGTAACTGAAGTAGTAAAGTGCCTACCTAGTAAGTTGAAGACCCCGAGTTCAAACCATAGTAACAAGGAGAAAAAAAAAAAAAAAAAAAAGGACATTCAGAAGTGTTAGAGAGCTGGCACCAAATAAGACTTTAAGTTTCTCAAAAAGAAAAAGGATTGAAAAGGAAATGTCTTCACTCTGTGCTTCTGTATATTTCATATGTGGTTAGCTACTGTCAAATTACAAACACTTGCAGTACCCATTGTCCCACACTTGGGGCAAATTGATATGTAAAATGTAAAGCTAACATGGGCTCCCAGTGTGCCTTCTATGCACAGAAGCAAGGCTTATTAAATGTCAAAGCAAGGGACATTTATAGTAGTTATGTGCTTTTAGTCAAGCTACTCATTAGTGCAAGGCTTCTCTGTAATTCCTGGCTGCTCTTTCCTGTGCCTCATTTTTCCTAATCTATCCTCCTTGGAGCTGAGAAAATACCCACAGCAGAGTCCAGCAGTGGGCTCTTCCTAGAATAAAACATTCAACTGTTCCTCACCCCTTTATAGGAAACAATCCAATGTTAGGCTACTCCACACACATTGATCTTCTTTTTGGTATGCTGGGATCAAACCAGGGCCATATACGGAAGACAAGGACTGTCCCATTGAGCTGCATTCCCCCGCACACACACACCCCCTCATTGCCCCCACCCCTTTTTTTTTTCAGTACTGACACTTGGTAAGCAGGCACTCTGCTGATCCACCTCAGGCTGGTTATTGATGTTTCTTTTTAGCTTTTTGTGGGGGCTGGTACTAGGTTTGAACTTGGGGCCTTTGCACTATAGCTCAGTTTTTCCACTCACAGTTGGCATCCTCACTTGGGACACACCTACTATCTCTTGGCATTTTGCTGATTAACTGGAGGGAGAGATTAGGATTTTTTCCCCCCAGGCTGGCTTTGAACCATGATCTTCAGATCTCAGCCTTTTAAGTAGCTAGGATTACAGTCATGAGCCACTGTGTGCCTGGCTTAAAATCTATCCATAAACACAAGCAAGCAAATATCCTTCCACCCACCAAACTGAAAGTACTTTATCCACTTTGTAAATCTACACTATTCAAAAATATGTATTGAGCCAGGCGCAGTGGCTCACACCTGTAATCCTAGCTACTCAGGAGGCTGAGCCAGCCCGGGCACTAAAGTCACTAAAGTCCCTGAGAGTCTTATCTCCAAAACTGGAAGTGGCACTGTGGCTCAAGGGGTAGGATGGTATCCTTGATCTGAAGAGCTCAGGGACAACACTCAATCCCTGAGTTCAAGCCCCATGATGACTCCCCCCAAAACCAATGTATTAAAAGAAAATTTACCTTTACTTTCATGTATCAAACTGCTACTCTGTTCACAGGTCTCACAGCTGTGTTCACAGCTGCAACCTAAATTTCCTCAGGGAATTTTTCTTTTTTGGCAGTACTAGTGCTTGAACTTAGGACCTTGCTATTGCTAAGTAGGTACTCTACTGCTTAAGTCATACCTCCAGCCCAACTTTATCTTAAGCCCCACAGGAGCTTTCTTGGAATGTAGGAGGAACAAGTATTTCAGGACAAGAATGAATTTAAAGTTCTATTTCCCAGAGGCGGCAGTATTTGTTCCTACTATTTATGGAGGTTAAAAAAAAGGGGGCTAAAAAGGGGGCACCCGGATTTGAACCGGGGACCTCTTGATCTGCAGTCAAATGCTCTACCCCTGAGCTATACCCCCATAGCCTCCTGTAAGTCTCTTCCTTGACCACTTAATGGTGACTCAGTGTGACACAGTTCCACCCACACTAAGGTTCTGGCTTTGTGTTCTGAAGCCTCACCTTTGTATCCATCTTCTGCTTTGGCTAATCTCTTGGCCACTGATAAACTGGGTGGAGACACTTAAAAACTGGTATCTTGGAAATAGCTAACAAGTGGACAATACTATTAATCTGTGTCATAATCCTTGGATTAAGAAACTCCTCTGATAACATCTTGTTCACTCCCTTCCTTCTTGATGGAGAGGAGAAAGAATATTCATGTTCTTTGTCTGGGATTTAATGTATCAGGAAATCAAAATCCTTCTCAGGGCAACTGAGGTCCAATAAATTGGCCCACTGCTTGTTTCTGCTGGGGTTTTTTTTGTTGTTGTTGTTGGTTGGTCATGGGGCTTGAACTCTGGGCCTGGGCACTGTCCCTGAGCTCTTCAGCTCAAGGCTACTGCCCTACCTCTTGAGCCATAGTGCCACTTCTGGTTTTCTAATGGTTAATTGGAGATGAGTCCCTTGGTCTAGTGCCTGGGTTGGCTTTGAACCTCAGTCCTTAGATCTCAGCCTCCTGAGTAGCTAGGATTACAGGCCATAAGCCACCCACACCCGGCACTCTACTCTTTTTAGCTTTGCTACAGTTTCACTATGATGCCTAGGCTTCCTTGGAACTTGCTATGTAACTAAGATTGGCCTCAAGTTTATAACTTCTTTAGATTCCCAAGTGCTGGGATTACAGGGGGGAACCAGCACGGCATCTATTTTTTTTTAATTATTATTTTTTTTTTTGCCAGTCCTGGGCTTGAGCTCAGGGCCTGAACACTGTCTTTGGGCTTTCTCAAGGCCAGAGCTCTACCACTTGAGCCACAGCACCACTTCTGGCTTTGAATTGAACCCGGGTCTTCGTGCATGCTAGGCAAGCACTCTACCTCTAGGCCACACTCCCAGCCATATTTTTTTTTTTTTTTTTGGTGATTGTGGGGCTTGAACTCTGGGCTTGGGTGCTGGCCCTGAGCTCTTCAGAGAGCACTTCAAGTCTAGGGCCCTACCACTTGAGCCACAACAAGTTAATTGGAGATAAGATTCCCACAATTTTGTGCTGGGACTTTGGCATAGTGGTAGAGTGTTTGCCTAGCACTTGGTACCACATACATAGAAAAAAGCCATTAGTGGTGTTGAGGCTCAAGTTGTAGAGATCTACCTGAAAGTCCAAGGACAGTGCTCAGACCCTGAGCTCAAGCCCAGGACTGGCCAAAAACAAAACAAAAACAAAACCTCAATCTTTCAGGTCTTCGGTGCCTGGGCTGGCTTTCAACTGTGACCCTCAGATCTCAGCCTCCTGAGCAGCTAGGATTACAGGTGTGAGGCACCGGCATGGGGCTTAGTCCAGTTTTTTTTGCTAGCTGGTTGGAAACTGTCTCTCGGAATTTTCTGCTTTGAGATTCTCAGATTTCAGCCTCCTAGTGGCTAAGATTAGAGGCCTGAGCCACCAGCACCCCAGTTCCTCCTGTTTCCGATGGAAACAGTAGCCAGGCCCTTCTGATTCCTGCACAAGTGCTTTGCTGAGAGTAAAAGTAGGACACATAGTGTTAGGGATAGAATGTTGGCTTGGAGGGGCTGGGAGTTTAGCCTAGTAGTAGAGTGCCTGCCTAGCATGCACAAAGACTTGGGTTTGATTCCTCAGTACCACATACATAGAAAAAAGCTGGACGTGGTGCTGAGGCTCAAGTGGTAGAGCTCTAAAAAAAAAAAAAATGTTGGCTTGGAATGCACAGACCCTGGGTTTGATCTGTGATATTGGAACAAAAATTAAAAAAGTGTGATTTCTTTTTATCACACTAGCCCAAGGAAAAAGAGAGGCCTCTTTGTTGACAAGGAGGACAAAGGAGTAGGTCAGAGAACCCTTTATCCCTGGCCCGTCCTTTTCAGAGGTAAACCATCCTGCCCCCTATACCCACCTCAGGAAAGAAATGGCACGCTTTAAGCACAAATAAAAGTTTTGTGGGTTTTTTTGTTTTTAATATAAAATAACATTGAGTTTATCTAAACATCTGTTTTAAAAATTCAGATCAAGGGCTGTGAAGGGAAGTGATGTAATTAGAAGAGAGGGAACTGAGTGACCTCTCCAAATACAGACGTGCGCTGCCGGAGGGCTGGCGTGTTCCGGCGGTAGCCAAACCTCCCGTTCAACCCCGTAGTAATCAGCTTCATGTCACTATGGTAATGGTCATGGCCGGCCACCTGCTGGAGGGAATGCCCTTGGGGGAAGAGACAAGAGGCTGAGGCCGCAGGCAGTGCTTTCTTGCTTTCCCCATTTCCATAGGCTGGTGCGGAGTGCCACACACAACCACCACCCTTGCAGTTATTGTACCCCTCCCAAATCTACAGCTGAAAGCTCACTCAAGTTCCCAGCATCTTGATCAAAACCAAGGGTTGGTAAGGTCGGGGAGAAATCAAACCCTACCACAGGGATAGTTGCAAGATTGTGAATGGTATATACCTAGGCAGGACAGGCCAGAAGCTTCTAGGCTTGACTCAGTTTGCCTTGTACTCAGGAAAGGTGGGACATTTTTACCTTTGCCTCTGACCCATCTGGAGAAAATGGATGGCTACATGCTGCAAATGATCATGTGACTATTATGTGGCCAGAGGGCGGTAAAAGTGGGGTAGGAAGAGGGTTCACTCTGCCAGAAAATCTCTCCCAACCTTCCCTTGCCAGTTAAACCGAGCCTGAAAAATGAGCAAGACATAGTGTGCTTAGGGTTGCATTGAGGGAATGTGGGATTTATGGAGGACAGATAGGAATTTCAATATCAGCTCAACCCTCTCTAATAAATCACTGTCATATAATACATCTGGTACCCCATCTGTAACCTGGGGACAGTGTGAGAGCAGGAACTGAATGTTAGAAGCACTGAGGGCCCCCTTGTTCATATACTAGAAACTGAGAAGATGCATCCCTGGCTGCTTCTCCCCAAATACACACCAAACCAGGCCTTACTGTAACCCAGTTTCCTTAAGCTGTGGGTGCACTCTTCCTCAGGGTGAGACTGTGAAAGGCTGAAAGAGGTAGCACTTGCCTGCCCCTGCCCAGTTTCTCCTGTTGAGGTATCTCTGTCCTTGCCCAAAAATGTGGAAATAATCTACTATCCAGCCATCCCTTCCTGTGCCACCGTGATCCTGAGAAAGAGGAAAAAAATACACAAGACTGTCAGCAACCTTGCTCTGAGGGGCAGGCCACGAAGTGCAGCCAGCTATATTAAAAGTGTAATATACATTATTATTATTATTATTATTATTATTATTATTGTGATAATGGGGCTGCTTGGAACTTAGAGCTTATCTCTCAGTTCCTTTGCTTAAGGCTCTTATGTTTTGTGAGCCACAGCTCCACTTCTGGCTTTTTTTCCCCAAGTCCTTGAACTTAAGGCCTGGGCACTGTCCTTGAGCTTTCTCAAGGTTAGCATTCTACCACTAGAGCCATAGTACCACTTCTGGCCTTTTCTATGTATGTGGTACTGAGGAATCCGAATCCAGCACTTACACATGCTAGGCAAGCACTCTACCACTAGGTCCAACTCCTGGCCCACACTTCTGCCAGTATTATTTTCAAACTGAAATACAGCAGCAAGTCCTTGCTGCACAACAGTGGCTCACATCTGTAACTCCTCAAGCAGCTGAAATCTGAAGATCTCTGTTTTAAGCCAATCCGAGAAGAAAAGTCCAGGAAACTCTTGTTTCCAACTAGCAAAATTCTGGAAGATTGTGTGTGTGTAAGTGAGAGAGATGGAGGCTGAAACCTAGGACCTAGGTGTCATTTAAGTCCCTCTTTCCATTCTCTGCACTGCCAATAAAAACACAAATATTGCAAGTAAAAATGTGGGAAAGGCTGGCAAGGTGACTGGTGACTGTAGTTAACAGTTTCAAGAGGCGGAGCCAGGATACTTGGGCCTAGGAATTTTAGGCCAGCCTGGGCAAAACATGGAGACCCCCTCCCACCCCAAACTCAAAAATAAATAATCAATACATTAAAAGTGTTGTAGGAGACTGGGAGTTTGGCCTAGTGGTAGAGTGCTTGCCTAGCATGCACCAAGGTTTGATTCCTTGGTACTGCATACATAGGAAAGCCAGAAGTGGTGCTGTGGCTCAAATGGTAGAGCACTAGCCTTGAGGAAAAAGCCCAGCATTCAAAGCACCAGGACTGGAAAAAATGATAATAATAAAATAAACTGTTGGAGGAAAAAAATGGGACTACCGGCAAATATTAGGCAACAGTTTCAGAATCTCTGATTGGGGCGCAGCCATGATGTCACAGGTCAAAAGGTGCCTAGAACTCGGGCTGAGACAATTCCCTTTGCCCGGCTGTGTGTCTGGAGGATTTGCAGGGACTCCGCTGGGCATCACAGAGCCCAGGGAAACCCGGCCTGGCCCCAACCCGAGCCTATCCCGTGCTCAGGTCCGGCGGGGAAGGGTATTCCGCGATCTCCGCCCTCCTCCGCCCTCCTCACACGGCTGCGGAGTGCAGGGGATGGGGGCTCCTTGGGGAGGCCCGGGACCCGGGGGTGCCCCCTACCTGCTCGGTTTTCCGCAGGAGCGGGGGGACCACGCGGCTCTGGAAGTAGCGGCGGGCGTGGTAATCCTGCTGCGCGTTGTAGGGCGGAATGGCCGACCACAGCTTGGGCCTGGTGAGACCGTAGCCCCGGGCGACTGTGCTCACAGCCACCCCATCCAAAATAAAGCCCTTCTCCAGTCGCAGAGGGCACTCGTACAAATTGGCCATCCCAGCTCCTGCTGCCGCAGACCTTTCTGGCGGGAAGGGGACGAAGCCCCTCTGCTCTGCGCAAGGTTACATGGCATCAGGGAACCCTACGACACAAACCCATTGTCCTTCACCGACGCTGGCTGGGTGGGGCCCGGGCCAGTGGGGGTGGGGGAGTTGCCTGTATGGCCCCCTGAGGACAGACACTCTGACACTTTGCTAGGGCCCTGAGGATCCAATGTGGAGACTCGGAGATGGGCGGTTTGAGCATCCTTGGCTGGCCCCCCACGTTTTCCTTGAAGAGCAAGGTGGGTGTCCACTGCTCATGGCTTCATGAGCATTCTCCCGCTCCAGTATGCAGAATTAACCAGAAGAGTTCAGAGGACCTCTACTTACACTTCTTGGATCTCCAGTTTCTTAGAATGACATCTGGAGAACCCTGGTTCCAACCCAGGTTCAACAAACTATTTCCAAAATAACAAGCGAAAAAAAAAAAAGAGCTGGGATCCAATGATGGGATGCCAGCAGACCAGCCAGCTGACCCCTCAACTAGGAAAAAAAAAGGAAGTCAAAGCTTGGAAAGCTTTTCTAAGCTAGGCACTGGTGACTCACGCCTGTAATTTCAACCTCTTCAGAGGCTGAGATCTGAGGATCCCGATTCAAAGGCAGTCTGGGCAGGGAGGTCCCTGTGAGAATCATCTCCAATTAACCACTCAAAAGCTGTAAATGGTGCTGTGACTCAAAGTGAGAGAGCCCTAGCCACAACTGAGAAATTTCTATATTTCACTTAAGCTAAATCCAGGACCAAGACTTCAAACCACTGGTCTGAACCCTTGTTATCTCCACCCAAACTCCTTTTTTTTTTGGCCAGTCCTAGGGTTTGAACTCAGGCCCTGGGTTCTGTTCCTGAGCCTCTCTGAGCTCAAGGGTAACACTACCTCCTGAGCCACAGGGACACTTCTGGCTTTTTCTATTTAGTAGAGGAATCAAACCAAGGGTTTCTCAAATGCCAAGCAAGAACTCTACCACTAAGCCACATTCCCAGCCTTCATTCTTTTATGATGTTCAGGTATACCATCTTAGGTCAGTTTCAGCATACATACACATATGTATGCATGTATTTCTCAGTAACATATAAACAAAAGGCTAGTAGTACTGTAGGTGACATGGTAGAGTGCTAGCTTTGAACAAAGAACTCAGGGTTCAGGGACAGCACCTAGGCCCAGAGTTCAAGCTCCAGGACAGGACCCCGCCCCCCCAAAAAAGGCAAGTCACATGCCAGTGAGTCATACCTGAAATCAACCCTAGCTACTTAGGAGGATGAGACATGAGGTGCTGACTTCCCCAAACTACTGATCCAAAGCAAATCCATTTTCCCCATGATCTATCACTGAAATACCACTGACTGTAGCACCCATCCTGGTTACCAGGCTATACACCTGTCATGCTGGATTTATCTCATACCCTCACATTCTCAAATTAGTTCGTATGTCTTCCTTGCAGAAATGAATTTGCAATGAACATCACCTTAGGGTTGGCTGGCTTTTCTACTCACAGACAAGTGCATGACTCTACCTTGACTCCAATTCTTGTTTCATGGTAGGAAATCCTGTTACACGGTTCTCTGCCGTTAGGCACTATCTACTTCAATATTTTGGAGACATAAAACTAATTTTTACAACAAACTGGAAGAAAACAAAAGCACTGTAAGTTCACCAAAGGACTTTCTTAAAAACAATTTTTAAGCGGGGCATGGTGGTTCATGCCAGTAAATCCTAGCTACTCAGGAGGCTGAGATCGGAGGATCTTGGTTCAAACATTTATCTCCAATCAATCACTAGAAAACGGTAAGTGGGGCTGTGGCTCCAAGGGTAGAATGGTGGCCTTGAGGTGAAGAGTTAAGGGAAGGCACACAGGCCCCCCCCTTTTTTTTTTGGTCAGTCCTAGAGCTTGAACCCTTAGCACTGTCTTTGTTTTCTCAAGGGCAGAACTCTACCACTGGAGCCATAGCATTACTTGTGGCTTTTTCTATGTATGTAGTACCAAGAGATTTAACCTGGGTCTTTGTGCATGCTAGGAAAGCACTCTTACCATTAAGACAAACTGCTGGCCCACAGGCCCAGAGTTAAAAAAAAAAAAAAAAGTAAAACAGGCTATGGCCACTGCTCCTGAGGTTTTTTTTTTTTGCTGAAGACTAGTGTTTTACAATCAGCCACAGTGCCACTGGCCTTTTCTGTTTATGTGGTACTGAGAGATCAAACCCAAGGCTCATGCATGGTAAGCAAGCACTCTTCCAGTAAGCCACATTCCCAGCCTCTGACTTTTTATTTTTATATTTTTTTAATTACAGAAGGCAATGGTTAAGGTATGCCAAGAATGGGCCTCATGTTTGGCCTAGTGGTAGAGTGATTGCCTAGCATGCACTGAGACCTGAGTTCGGTTGGTTGGTACCAGATACACAGAAAAAATGTGGGAAGTGGTGTTGTGGCTGAAGTGGTAGAATACTAGCCTCGAGAAAGCCCAAAGACAATGCTCAGGACCTGAGTTCAGTCCCCAGAACTGACCAAACAACAACAAAAAATTAAACAGAAAGGCAAGCACTGAGAACAAATAATTTTTAATAGGGTATTGGCTTTTTACAAATGCACTGAAGGATCATGCAATGCTGCCTGCATTAGACGCAATCCTGGGCCACAGGTCTGCACATTCCTTTGCAACAGGTCCCGTGATGGCAGAACCTGCATTAGAGAGGGAGCAAAAAGACACAGATGAGACATAGATGAGACTGCAGGTCCCCTGCCCAGGCAACCCAGCAGCAAACATTAAACAAGGATGACTTTACCTTTCATCTCCCCTTTATTGTTTACTATGACACCTGCATTATCTTCAAAATAAAGAAATACACCATCTTTTCTCCTGTATGACTTTCGTTGTCGAATTACCACTGCAGGATGTACTAATGGAGGAAAAGAACAGCAGCGGTTAAACCCAATTCCACAAAAGAAAGCTACAAATTACTGCTTATCCCCCAGGAACCTCTGGGGAGAATGTGTACTTATCATTGTTTACTTCCTAACAGCAGAGGAGGGGAAGCAGCACACACACGGATCACCTCTCAAGTGTCACCATGAGCTTGCATGGATACACTCTTGGAAAGACAAACCGTTAAGTAAATCTTACAGTTCCCACACTTCATCTAGTAGGGTGGTACTACTGAGTAAATGGAGGTATCAAGTCATGATAAATCCCCCACATCCAGAATCTTATCTTTCCACCTAGCATGCTTTTTTAGTCTTGCTTTTCTTTTTTCCCTTTTTTTTTTTCAATCAAAGACTGCAATCCTATCTATGCCTCCTGCAGTGCTGGGATGACAGGAATACACCACCAATCCCAGTTAGTGGCTGAGACTGGGGCTTTGTCTCAGTTGGCCCTACCACCATCTTGGTCCTCTTTACCTCCCTAGAACAGGGATTACCAGAGTAAGACTCTGTGCCTGGCTATGTAAAGGTGAAACTTAGAATCCACAAATACCTGGAATACAGAAGCAAGGATTTTAGTTATTTTACCTTTGGGGCCAAGTATCAGATGAAGGTAATACCGAGCCTCCTTTTATAAATCATGTAAGGCCACCAGCCTAAGCATTCCAGCACTACCCTCTTTATACATAAATTAATGCATTTATCAGAAACAAAGACCAAAGAAAACTGCAAATTCACAGCTATGATTAACCTTTGATCTGTCCCACCACTGATAAGAGATGAACAGTACATCCTGCTGCCATCTCATTCAACGTAAGGGCCACATGTTCTACTCTGCTCTGACAGCTCCCCAGGCTATGGACCAGATCTAGGGAGTGTTCTGAGAAGAGGAAAAAGCCCTTGCAAATGCATCCCTGACACAACATATTGATAAATAACAACCAATCACAATTAGAGCTACCAAGTCCTTAGGTGATATATTAAAGGGGAAACAGAAACAAAGATGGATTTCTAACCAAAATCAAGGGCTCTACCAGTTGTGGAAAGATGAATCGGGGGCAGAGGAGTAACCCACCACCACAGCCCATTACACCCGTATCACATGTCAAGAGATGGCTAGGACTTCTTTGAAGGAGCAAGGCATTCCAAAGACAGACCTAAGGTAGCACAAAATGGAGGAATGGAAAACTAAAGAGCACCCAATGGCTTAAGTTTCTGTCAGGCAGCACAGAGGGAGCAGCTACTGAGACTTGCTTAGTGGGAATGAATCCTTTTAATTGACATACTCCATGATTAAGCCGTGTTGTTCTCTTTAACCTCTACCACCAAGAATTTGAACCAAACCTCTGATAACTAGTCTCACGTAGAATGCAGACCTGGCTGGATATTACCTGATTATTTTTCCTGTGCCTACCAAAGGTAAAAAGTAGGCTACATACTCCTTGAGCTCACCTGCATCTCATAATTATTTGACAAATATGAGCACGACTCTCTTAACCATTTAATTCCAGAAAAGGAAACCTGACCAAAAGCAATAAATCAAATCTGATTTCACCTGTTTTTACTCTAAGACATTGACTAAAAAAAAATTCAATCAGTATCATCTCACATATTTTGTTTTGTTTCTTTTTTTGCCAGTCCCGGGGCTTGGACTCAGGACCTGAACACTGTTCGTGGACATTCCTCAAGGCTAGTGCTCTACCAACTTGAGCCACAGCACCACTTCTGGCCTTTTCTATGTATGTGGTACCGAGGAATTGAACCCTGTCTTCGTGTATGCTAGGCAAGCACTCTAACCACTAGACCAAACTCCCAGCCCTTCACTGTATGTATTACTAGACAGGCAATTAGTTATGAAGTAGAGATGTAGTTCTCATGGAACTTCACATAATCATCTGCAAGTATCTGATAAACAGAGCTGTAAAGTGTCAGGTTAAATATTCAGCTTGCAGGAATGAATGGTGTAGAAGAGGAACAATATGCTCTCAAAGCCGGCATGAATTCAAATTCAGACTGTCTCTCAAAGTACACACTTGGGAGTTTTGAAAACTCTACCTTGTGATGGAATACCCACAGGAGACCCAAGAATTCTTCACGTCTACTCACCCTTCTTCCTTAGCTCTGGTTTGCCTTTCTTGACTGTAGCCATCACCATGTCACCTACACCAGCAGCAGGAAGTCTGTTCAGTCGTCCCTTGATCCCCTTCACAGAGATGATATACAAGTTTTTGGCTCCTACAAGATGTAAAAAAGCAACATTTGCTATGCGTTAGATTTCAAGTTCTGGGCCAACCTCACAAAGCTCAAAAACAAAACAAAACAACAAAAACCCTTTTGGTCCCCAAGCAGTTATTTTGCAAGGAAGAACAGTTTGTCACACCACCGATTGAAGCAAAACAACACAAAATGCTGCCACTTCACCCAAAAGCGGTGTTTTCACTCTGCCCCTTCTTGACGGCTCAACAGGTCACTAGCAAAAGGCCCATCGAGTGCTTTTAAAGGGGGGTGGGAGGGTGGCAGGGATCTGCCAAAGACTCACCGGTGTTATCTGCACAATTGATCACAGCTCCTACGGGAAGACCTAGCGAAATCCGAAATTTCGCCCCAGAAGACCCACCACGTCCTGTGGATAGAAAAACAGGATGAGATCACTAGTCTACACCCGCTCCGCTTCTCCCCTAACACTTTTAGGCTATAAGCCACCGGACAGGCTTAGACCTTATGGTAACTACAACTACCCTCTTCTAAAATTGCACTAACATCCAGCTACCCGGTTCTTTTGGAATATCGGCGTTCCTTAGCTGCCGTCCGAGGGTCGAGATTAAGGGGGGAACTGGACGACTTCATCCCTATCCCAACTTTTTCCAACAAGCTAGCTTCTCTAGCAAGGCGTAAGGCCACAAAGACTCCCCCCCAAATTGGCTCTAGCCTAGCCCCGCTGGCACCCCACTACTGCAGCAACACGAGAGAAGACAACTTACTCTGTTCTTAGAATCCCCGATTCTACCATCTCAACGTTCCCACTCCACCACCCGCCACTTTCGGGACGCTTCCAGTATCCTTGCTGTGCTCATTGCTCTCCTTCTCCGACCCAAAGGAGAGAAAAGAGCCCCAGGTGCCCAGAGCCGCAACTCCCTCAGAGGGAGGGAGCCACCGCGCTTCAGATGGCGGAGGATTGTCTCCTGCAAAGGGCTCACCTCGCTTCGACATCTTGGACGCCGGAAAAGGACCGAAAGGAAGTAGGCTCAAAGGATACTGGGATATGAAGGTGATGTCCCGCCCCTATTCGCCACGTGACCACGGGCTAGTTAAACCTGAGTCTCCCCTCGGGGCGCAGCCTTATGACGCAGTGAGTCCCGGACGTGGTCTCGAGTCGTCGCTGCTACGAGTATCGCGTGAGGTGGAGGTTTGCGGTCGCAGCCGGGACTCGGCGTTTCCTTTCGGACGTGGCTGAGCCGCCGGTGTGGGCTGGGGTCCCACGACTGTCGTGCTCGTTACCCAGGAGCATTGGGAGGATGGCGGTCCATCCGGGGCAGGCAGCCGAACCTCCCCTCGCCACCAGCACGCCGCGTGTACTACCGCGCGTCGGTAGGAAGGCCGCGTCTTCAGGCCTGCCTGGGCGGAATGGCACGCCAGGCCTTGCCCGAAGGCTAACCGAAGCCACGCCGGCCTCCTGGCTCGCGCCCGGAAGCCTCCCCGCGCGGGAGACTGAGATTTGAGGATGGCGGTTGGAAGCCAGCCCAGGCAACCAGGTCCTTGAGACTCTTGATCTCCAGTTAAGCCCCCCCAGAATCTGGAAGTAGATTTGTGGCCCCAAGGATCGAGAGTACTAACTGTTAGGACCCTAACACTAACTGAGGCACAGCTCAGGGACGGGACCCCAGGCCCTGAGTTCAGGCCCCAGAACCGACACCCAAATGCAAACACAAAATGGTTTCATGGAGGGATTTCCTAAGACATATAAGGATGGGGTGGAGGTCAAGCCGGTTTCTAAATGGCCTCGCTAGGATGAGGTGCAATTCAGAAAGCACCGCAGACCATGTGATTGGGACTGTAACATTTACCCTTCTTCAGCTTCACCTCCCCCTACCACCCAACACACACATACACAATTCCCTGGCTTCTGTACTTGCGCTGATGCCTGCACTCATATACATACTGAGCACCTACTTCCTATCAAAGTCTGCCCAGGGCGCCTATCCGAATGCATCTGAGAACAAAGTGAAATAGATAAACGTGTGCCCATGGAGAGTTTACATTCTGCTCAGGTGGAGGTATTGGAGGCAGGTAGTGGACCCCAAACAATAGCCCAAGGACAGTGCTCAGGCCCTGAGCCCAGCATTGGAAAACAAAAATCATTTCCAAATAATTACACTATTGTAAGGAGAGTGACTTTGCTTTTTCTTTGAAAATTACTATGAAATCTGGCTTAAGAATAATGGGTACATCTAATTTGTTGTAATGTCACATGACAATATCTAGGATGCTCCTCCTGCTGCATGCTCCAGAAAGAATAAGAGCAAGGCTGCAGTCCAAGCATACAGCTTCGTGGTGGAGCACTTTACCTCTCTGAAAGAAAAGAAGCTGGTCATGGGTGTGTGTGTGTGTGTGTGTGTGTGTGATAGTGTAGTGTAGTTATTGTAAAAAGACTGTGTGTGTGTGTGTGTGTGTGAGAGAGAGAGAGAGAGAGAGAGAGAGAGAGAGAGAGAGAGAGAGAGAGAGAGAGAGAGCGCGCGAGCACTCCTATCACTTGGCCAAACACTGACACAAAGGATGCTCCTGGTGCTGTCACATTGTTCAGCCATTCATTTGCATGTTAGCAAGTTGATTTGGATACTAGAATGTGAAGACAAGAGGGGATGGGTCATCACTTCCATATTCCCCCACAAATGGTGAAGGGGCAATTTCTCTGCTTTGTTTCCATTGCTTGAGCATTTCCATGACTTGACATCTGTCTTTAAAAGAACACTACTAAGAAGTAATGTACCCTCTATCTGGCGAATATAATTGTAATCCCTCTATATTTTGAAATAAAAGATTATATATAAAAATAAGAACACTACTAGGAGACACCTGGGTTTGAACCATGGACCTCTTCATGTACAGTCAAATGCTCTACCCCTGAACTATACCTTCTATGCTAGCATGGGGGAGGAGGGTGTTACAACTTACATATAGTTCTGATGAACCACTTGTTACGATGGACAGTAATTTGTTGAGGAAAACAAACTGTTAGTTCTGTTGGTGTATAACTAAAGAGCAGTACAGAGTCACTGGGAGGTGGAGATTTTTTTTTTTTTTTTTTGGATTGTCAAGGAGCTTGAATTCAGGACCTAGATGCTGTCTCTAAACTCTTTTGCTCAAGGCTGCACCAGCTCTATCACTTTGAGCCACAGTACCACTTCTGGCTTTTTTGAGTAGTTTATTAAAGGTAACAGTCTCACAGATTTTCCTTCTGGGCTGGCTTTGAACCACCATCTTCATATCTTAACCTCCCGAGTAGCTAGGATTACAGGTATGCTTTCAAGAATTCTTTAGGTCTCGTTTCCATCCTTCCCATCTTCAGCCTCAACTGTGTTAACTACCCATCTCACTACTTTGCTCACAAAAGAAAGCAATTTCCTTGTTCTTCCCAGTATTCTTTCTGCTTCTAGTCAGATGGCCCCATTTTCTCCACTGCTCCATTTTCTCCAGCATGGTCAAGCACTTCCTTTTCCCAGAATCCTTCAAACATCAAGTTTCCTCTAAACAATAATTATCCATCTATCTATCTATCATCTATATCCCCCAACCCCTCTTCTTCCTTTTTTGTTGGTCATGGGACTTGAACTCAGGACATGGATGCTATCCCTGAGCTCTTTCACGCAAGCCTTGCCCTCTATCACTTTGAGCCACAGCACTGCTTCTGATTTTTGAGTGGTTAATTGGAGATAAGAGTCCCGGGGGGGGGGCAGGGGGGAGGGAGTTTGGCCTTGTGGTAGAGTGTTTGCCTAGCATGCATGAAGACTAGGGATCGATTCCTTGGTACCGCATACATAGAAATAAAAGCCAGAAATGGTGCTGAGGCTCAAGTGGTAGAGCTCTGGCCTTGAGAAAGTCCAAGGACAGTGTTCAGGCCCTGAGCTTAAGCTCAGGACTGACAAAAAAAAAAAAAAAAAAAAAAGAGTCCCATGGGGACTTTTCTGCCCAGACTGGCCTTGAACCTTGATCCTCTGATCAGCCTCCTGAGTAGCTAGAATTACATGCATGAACCACTAGTGCCTAGCAAGAATATCTCTTTTAGCTATGATTACCTATATATTTCTTCTTTCTTGCAACTAAATTTATTATCATCATTATTATTACTTTGTAATTAGTAGAAGGGTAACAGTTATGTTCACCAGATAGTGGGTGCATTACTTTATACACATTGAAACCCCTTCTCATGTTTTTGCTCCCATTTCCCTCCTCCCACCTCATTATTATTACTTTGAAACCAAGTTTCCCTCTGTAACCCAGGATAGCCTCAAAGTCTCTATCCTCCTGCCTCTACCCCTCTCACTACCTAAGAAAGGGAGACAAGGAGAAAGGGAAGGAAGAAAGGAAGCCGGTGGCTTCAACCACCTGTCTCTCACCTGCTATTCTTTTCATGCCCATTGTTTGTAGGTTATTTGTGTGTTGGAGGGTGCTTGGAATATGTATCTGATTTCTTCAAGCACACCAAGTTTTTTGAGGGCAGGGGTTATGTTGTTGTTGTTATTGTTTTAATCCAAAGTACTTGATGTAATGCCTAGTTCACTGTGAGTCTCAGGTTGTTTTTCCTGGCAAATTTAGAACCTAAGTAAATTTAATTAGGGGATTACACCAAACCTGCATGCAAGCATTGAATGCTACTGAAGAAAGTTTGTGGGGCTGGGAGTTTGGCCTAGTGGTAGACTGTTTGCCTAGCATGCAGAAGACCCGGGTTTGATTCCTCAGTACCACATACATAGAAAAAAATGCCAGAAGTGGTACTGTGACTCAAATGATAGAACTCTAGCCTTGAGAAAATCCAAGGACAAAGCTCAGGCCCTGAGCCCAAGCCCAGGACTGCTCCTCCCCCCCAAAAAAAGAAAAAGTTTGTATCAACCAAGTTCTACCTAGCATCCCTACATCTTTGCCTACATAGATTTACTTTCTCACATTCCAAATATGATCTCAGGATTCCTCCTGTCTTCAATCTGTGTTCCCACTCCCTACCCCCCTGTTTAGCAAGCTGGAGAGCTTACTATTTACTTTTTGGAGAAAATAGAGTTGGTCAGTTACATGGTTAATGCCTGACTCTGGGAGATCTGATTTGTAACATCCAGATGTTGCCTCCAGTGGTTGACAGTAGCTTGGTGTTATATGACAAATTGTGTCATATTTCCTGGAATGAAACTGAAGAACCAAGAGAAGACTGTAGAGGGAGTGGAAGAAAGAAGTCCACTTTGGCCCATATTTGAAGGTCCTATTGAGCTCGTCAATTACCATAGCGCAAATACTGTACCTCTATCTCCCAATTTCCAACTAGTAAAGGGAAACCCACTGACTTTTAAAAATTTTAACATTCAGCTGGGCACTGGTGGTTCATGCCTATAATCCTAACTACTCAGGAGGCTGAGATCTGAGCATTGTGATTTGAAGCCAGCCTGGGCAGAAAAGTCCTCGTGAGACTCTATCTCCAATAAACTACTCAGAAAAAGCTGAAAGTGGCACTGTCGCTCAAGTGTTAGTCTTGAGCACAAAAAGGCTCAGTGACTGTGCCCAGGCCCTGGGTTCAAACCCCAGGACCAGCAAAATAAATAAAAAATCCTAACATTCAGATTGGCAACCTGGCTCTGTTGGTAGAGTACCAGCCATTGAATGAGAGTGTCAGATACTGAGTTTGAGTCTAGGTCATGGGCAAAAAAGTCATAATATTCATACAATGGTTCACCAAACCACAAATGCAGTAAGCTTTTGAGATAACTTACCTCTTTCATTAAATATCATCTATACACTGACAATTCCCAGAATTCTTTCTAACCTAGATCTCTCTGAATCAAGTATATCTATTCTGAGTCTAGCTCAGTAGAGGGGTTCTTGACTTTAATTAAAGTTCAGGGTCTAAATACGAGCTTTGCCAGTCAGTAGAGAGGCTAGTATATACTTTATGAGATTGAGGACATAAAGTTATTCTTACCAAGTCTGTACAGTCATTGTTTTGGTAAGGGATTTGTACTCAGGGCCTACCACATGAGCTATGCCTTTGCTTTTTCAGTTATCAACACATTGAATCCACCTACCTATCTCCTTATGGTCTCCTATAGACGGCTACATTCTACTGAGAATCTCTGTGTGTGTGTGTGTGTGTGTGTGTGTGTGTGTGTGTGTGTGTCTCCTAGGGCTTGGGTTCTGTCCCGGAGCTTCTTTTGCTCAGGGCTACTGCTCAATCGCTTTATAGCTCCACTTCTGCCTTTTTTTTTTTTCTTCAGTTAGTGGAGCTATCTCCAATTAAACACCAGAAAACCAGAAGTGGAGCTGTGGCTCAAACTGAAGAGCACTATCCTTGAGCTAAAGAGCTCAGGGACAGTGCCCAGGCCCAGAATTCAAGCCCCACAGCCAAAAATAAAAAAATAAAAAAGGTGTCTCATGGACTTTTGTCCCCAGGCTGGCTTTGAATCTTGATTCTCAGCCTCCTGAGTAGTTAGGATTACAGGTGTGAGCTACCAACGCCTAGTTTAAGAATCTTTTTTTTTTTTTTTTTTTTGCCTGTCCCAGGGCTGGAACTCAGGGCCTGTGCACTGGCCTTGAGCCTTCTCAAGACTAGCACTCTAGAAACTGCCCATTGCCAGCAAGTGTCCTCTGTCCCCAAGGTCCTTGTGGGAGTCACCAGGCCTCCAGCCTCTTGACGGAAGATGAGTGATAAACCAGACATATATGAAGTGGAGAAGTTTGACCCATCAAAATGGAAGAAAACTAATACTTAGGGAAAAAACCACTCTTCTCTCAAAGAAACTAACCATCAAAATATCCTAAAATGGGGATGTCCTCTCAAGAACAAGTGTCAACACCACACACCACCTAGGAAGCTTGTTTTTTAAACCTATGTGTAGCAATGTCAGGTACCTGCAGATGTTTTCCCACCAGGTTCCTTAAGAGGTCAGCAGTAGCCAGGTTCCCTTTTTTTTTTTTTTTTTTTTGTGGGTCATGAGACTTGAACTCTGAGCCTGGGCATTGTCCCTGAGCTCTGTGGCTCAAGGCTACTACCCTACCCCTGAGCCACAGGGCTACTTCCAGTTTTCTAGTAGTTGGAGATAAGAGTCTCATAGTCTTTAGTGTCTGGGCTGCCTTTGAACCAGATCCCCAGATCTCAGCCTCCTGAGTAGCTAGGATTACAGGCATGAGCCACCATGCCCGGCTTTATTTTATTTATTTATTTATTTATTTATTTATTTATTTATTTTGCCAGTCCTGGGGCTTGAACTCAGAGTCTGAGCACTGTCCTTGGGCTTTTTTCTCAAGGCTAGTGCCTTGCCACTTGAGCTATAGCACCACTTCTAGTTTTTTCTGTATATGTGGTACCGAGGAATTGAACCTGAGTCTTTGTGCATGCTAGGCAAGCACTCTCCCACTAAGCCCAACTCCGGCCCCTTTAAATTTGTTTTTAAAGAGAAATTCCAGACAGCAAATGCACATCACAGTAATCTCACCTTGAACCTTGTATGTAACAGAACAAGCCAATTTTAACCTAGTAGGTACCTTAATTGCTTCATACGCAATAAAAAGTTGGATGCTTTTGAAAAAAAACAAAACAAAAAAAAACAAGAAGGAGGGCCGGGAGTTTGACCTAGTTGTAGAGTGCTTGTCTAGCATGCATGAAGACCCGGGTTCGGTACCACATACATAGAAAAAAAAGCCAGAAATGGTGCTGAGGCTCTAGTGGTAGAGCTCTGGCCTTGAGAAAGTCCAAGGACAGTGCTCAGGCCCTGAGCTCAAGCCCACGACTGGCAAAAAAAAAAAAAGGAAAGAAAGAAAAAAAATAGCACTCTACCCCTTGAGCAACAATACCACTTCTGGCTTTTTCTACCTATACAGTATCAAGGAATCAAACCTGGGCCTTCTGTGGATGCTAGGCAAGCACTCTGCCTCTGGGTCACATTTCCTGCCCAAGAATCTTTTGTGATGCATTGTTTTTCTCTTATCTTCCTCAAGCCATCCAGTCCACAGTAATCACAAGGGCTCCCTTGCCATGAGTGACTTGAGGACCTGAAATTCTCTTCTTATCACTGGTGGTAGGCCTTAGGAACCCTTTTGTGAATGTTACTTCTCATAAAAGTAACTTTGCATGTGTGATTAAGTTAGAGATCTTGAGAAGGGGAGATTATCTTTGATTACAGCTCACAGTGATTATACCAGTCCTAGTAAAAGGGAGATAGGTGGTTAGAGAAGAGGTGTAAGAGGAAGGGGGCAACAGAAGGAGATGGGATGCTGTGAAAGGAAACTTCTAGAAGCTGAAAAAAAGTCAAGCAAGCAGATTCCTGTCTACAGGCGTGCTTAGCACCTTGACTGTTAGATCAGTGAAACTGATTCTGATATTTTTCTTTCTTTTTGTTAAGAGTACTGGGGATCAAACACAGTAAGCTCTATATCATTGAGCCACACATCCAGCCTTCTTAATAGATTTTATTATTTATTTATTTAGTCAGTTGTGGGGCTTGAACGAGGGGTCTGGGTGTTGTCCCTGAGCTCTTTTGCTGAAGGCTAGCCCTCTATCACTTTGAGCCACACTGTCACTACCCTTGATAGGTTTTTTTTTAAATGTATAATACAGTATTGTTAAATAGAAGCACAAAGTTATGTAGCAGGAAGTTACTAGCCTTTATGTAACTGATATCTCAGCATGCATCTGCAAGTCTTTGTTTCTTCCTCCTTCCAGTTATTGGCATTCTATTTTCTATTCTGTGAGTTTGAGTATTTTAGATACCTCACATAGTTAGAATCATGCTGTTTTTGGCTTGCCTGGCTTATTTCAATTAGCATCATAATATCCTCAAGGTCCATTCATATGATTACATATTGCAGGATTTCTTTCTTAAGTCTGAGTCCATACTTGACTCCCTGTAAATCTCCCCTATATAATTTTAGGTGATGATTTGGGCTTTCTAGTTTCATAGTCTAGCAGAAGGCCTCTTACTGGGTATATCTTTTCTCCAATATTTGTTTTCAGAAGAGATTAAGGGTTAAGTTTTGCAAGAGATTATTTTGGGAATTGGAGTGAAATGTATAGGATTGTAGATAATGAATTGAGTTTAGAAAATATTGGGATCTACATGTTTTCAGCTTTTTTAAAAAAACAAACAAACATATGCCACTATATTTGAAAAATCTAGTATCAGCTAGTAAAAAGGCTATCATTTTTTAATAAGCTGTAGTATTACAATGGGCAATCCATGTGGAAAGAATTTACTAAGCCTTTGCCAGCAGAGGGGGTATAGCTCAGTGGTAGAGCATTTGACTGCAGATCAAGAGGTCCCTGGTTCAAATCCGGGTGCCCCCTCTCCTCCTGTTTACATTTTTCACAGGCATTCAGGATTCAAGATAACTTATCAGTGGTTTGTAAATACCGAACACTTTGAAGATAAAACTGCCTGCTTGAATATTCCCACAAAGATATGACCAGAAGCTTTTTCTCCGATTTGTACAGTGAGTCCACTAAGTTCCTCTCAGACTATCTACCAGCTCATTGCTTTAATGGCAATTACCATTTTCTTTTGAGTTAAAATTAATTTAGGAGCTGGGTGCTAGTGGTTCACACCTGTAATCCTAGCTACTCAGAAGGTTGAGATCTGAGGATCACAGTTCAAAGCCAGCTGAGCAAGCAAGTCCTGGAGACTCTTATCGCCAATAAACCATTCAGAATAAGCTGGAGGTGGCACTGTGGCTCTAGTGTGCTAGCCTTGAGCACAAAGAAGCTTAGAAGCAGTGAGGATCCCAAGCTGTATTTGTTTTTAACCCAGTTTATAGTCTGACACAAAAGAGTAAGAGGATGAATCCAGGTTCAGGAAACTTACATACTTTCCAAGTTTAAGAGGACATGGGACAGACATAAAAGAGTTTATAATTGAATAGCTTCACTTCTTATATAAGCTCAAAGGTAGGGCTGTGGCCTGATAGCCTGGACCAAGGTGAAATGAATAGACATGAGATGGCATTTAGTTTGTGTTTTGCATTGCCATCCCCTTCCATCTCCCAGTCTAGCCCAGTAATTCAAAGTAATGGGAACTGGGGAAAGGAATGCAGGCAAGTATTCCCTTGGGCTCCCCAGGGATGACACAATTAAATTCCAAGTTTAAAATATCTATCGCAGCTGCCCCCTGACACAGGCAACATGCGTCTCGTCTACTTGATTTTTCCTTTTTTTGGGCAAAACTGAGTTGAAGAGGATGCCCTTGCTTCTCTCTTCACACATACCATCTTTCTCCAATCACACAGTGATGCAAAAATCCCCTGGCCAGCAGATGTCTGTCCCCATCTTAAGGATTTGAAACTTGATGGCTTTATAGCACACCCCAAGTGTGGCACCTGGCCCCCAGCATCACCTGGAAAATTATTCAAAAAACAAAGTTGGAGGGGGGGGGACACTGTAGGTCTATGGAATCATAAACTGTAGGTAATTCTGGACTCGTGTGTGTGTGTGTGTGTGTGTGTGTGTGTGTGCTATTCTGGTGTGTGCTCATTTGAAAGTCACTGCAGTAATTTAAATTATTTTGCATTGGGACATGGTTTCATGTACATTCAAATGAGCAGATGGATGAGCATTGCATTGGGTGGTGAAGGTTCTTGCACTTACATTCAGTCTGAATCAGGAGCAATACAGGTTCGTATCCCAAAAAGGAAAGTGAAAGCCGAAGTTGAAGTAGGGCTATGTCTGTAAGTTTCCTTCTTTTGACCTTTGCCTACCTCCATCGGAAACGAATGCAGACTTAGAGGGTCGTCTTGTCCCCTGAACCCAGTATCGCCAACTGCCTGGCACACCTGAGAGGTGCTATCAGTAAGAAGACAAGAAAAGGCTTTTTTTTTGATACGTAGTTGTACATTGTACCCACACCTTCTTCCTCTGGGAACAAAGGGAAACGGGAAGCTTTCTTCTAAGCTTTCTGAGCTTTCCTCATTTCTTATGAGGAAGGGACGCTCTTCGTTTTCGTTTTAACCTAGGATCGTACGTGAAAATATAAGAATGAAGAATAATGACAAGAAGAAAAAAAAAAAAAAGCAAAATACTGTGAAGGGGGCACCCGGATTTGAACCAGGGACCTCTTGATCTGCAGTCAAATGCTCTACCACTGAGCTATACCCCCGCGCCGCTGCAGCGCTGGGAGGAAGCTCTTTTGGATGATCGGCCTGCGCCAGCCGTTGCTTGCACTGGAGTATGGATCAGGGGACGGGGAGGAAGGAGCAAAGAGGACGGAGCTTGGGAAGCAGACGGTGCCAGATACCAGGAACCTGGGCATGCTTGTGCCCCTGAGGCGCAGGAGGTGGAGGGAGAGGGAGAAGGAGCCTGGCCCCGACCGGCTGATTCCGGCGGGAAGGGATCCCGCCCTACCGAAGTGGGAAAGGAGGTGCGCGGGAAGGGGCGGGGGCGTGTGGGGCTGAGGGGGGGGGGTCCCGTTCCGTCCCCAGATCCACGACAGGTACCGCCCGGCACAAGGAAAAGTTCCCGAGTCTGGTGTGAGCCGACTCGGGCATATTCCCAGGGATTTCAACCACGCCCTCGATGGGTGCCAGAGGTCTGCCGGAGCCCGGCGTCCCCGTGCTGCCGCCCCCAACGACGGGACCGTGCTGGACCCAGGGCGCCGTCGGGCTGCGCGGTCCGGGGCGCCAGCACGCGGGCCCGCGCGGTCCTCCCTGCCCGGAGCGCGCAGCCCCGCGTCGCCGGGGAGCGCGCCGCGCGCGCCCCTGCCCGCGCCCCGGCCCGCGCGCGCGGCGCGTCTCCGCCCCGGTGCAGCCCCTCCTCCCCGCCGTGTTTATTAGGGGAAGGCGGGCGGAGGCCGAGGCCAGTTCCTCTGATCCCGTCGCGGTCGCCGCCGTCTGCACAGTCGCAGCCGCGGCCGCCTCCCGCCAGCTCGCCCCGGGAAGAGAGAGCGCGCGCGAGCTCGGGCGTCCCCGCCCCAGCCTCCACCTGGAACCATGAACCCCAACTGCGCCCGGTGCGGCAAGATCGTGTACCCCACCGAGAAGGTGAACTGTCTGGATAAGGTGAGCCCCGGGACGGGGAGACGCGTCCAGGCAATCGCCGAGCCACGCTCTCATGTGGGGGGTGGAGAGAGGGGCTGCCCGGTCCCCGCGATCCCTCGAGGACAGACGGGGAGCGGGGGTGTGTGTGCTGTCCCGGGTGGCGGGGACAGACCCCCGTCTGGAAGCCCGGACGTCCAGGGCGCGGCGGAGTGGGCAGCCTCCGCTGGAAGATGGGTGGCTCGGTGCTCCCAGGGCTGGGAGGACGGGAGCGGACGGGAGCCCGGCGGGCGGCGTGTGTGGCGGGGGGGAGTTTGGAGGTGCAGTCCCGCCCCCCCAGGACCCGGAGCGCGAGCGGAGACGGCCGCTCCCTCTCCCCGCGGCGCCGAGCGCCAAGTAGGCGGAAGCGCGGGGCGCTGGGGGAAGGGGGCGGCGGGGGCGGGGCGGAGGCCGGGGGCCAGCGAAACCCGCCGGTCCGGCCGGGGGTGGCCGGGCTTCCGGGCCCGGAGGCGGGGGTGGGGGCCGCCGGTCGCCCGGGGTCGAGTCTGGGGAAGGGAGGCTCCGCGTTCCACTGCCTTACCCCCTCCTCTTTTTTTGGAACGACCCGCGGCCTCCGGGTGGGATCAGTGGTTCGCGGGACCTGTGGCCCCACCTCACATTACCAGCCAAGTCCGGGTGCTGGGCCACCCAGCCCAGGCCGGGTGGGGTCGGGTGCTGGGGCCGGGAGGGGCGCGGGTGGGCCCGCTCCGTGGAGATCCGAAATTGTGCTCAGTCTATAAACCGTCTCATAGAACAAAGAGCTAACTTTTCAAAGCAGGTTTCACCAATGGAGGGTGGGGTTGGTGGAGTTCTGGGGAAGCCCAGGAAAGGAGGGTGTATGGGGGTGAGGGGAGTATGGCCTTCTGGAAATTCACTGTCCCCTGGGGGCCCCTAGAGTTCTCCCCCAACCCCCGCCCATGGTGGACTTCATCTGGTTGCCATTATACCATTGGTGTGTGTGGGGAGTGTAGTGTAGAGAGCCGGGTGTTTCCAGAGTTTTTTTGCGGGGGGGTAGGATCCTGTCTTGCAAGCTCCCTTTTAGGGCCCTAAGGCGGTGTACCCCTCCTCTTCAAGCAGGGGCCTGGAAGCCTCTTATTTATCCCTCTCCTCATTTTGCCTTCTACGTATAACCCTAGGTTGGCTACAGGTCTAAATATTCCCTCCTTTCTGTTGGAACTGGCAGGAGGGGGAGGCTGCATGAAAGAGGAGTTAGGGGTTTTGTTTGAGCAAAGGTAGTTCACTGGATATTTCCTCTCTCCCTTCTAGTGTTCGGAGCTTCCTCAATGACCTTTGGCCTTTGAGTCCCAGTGAGGAGGTGGGGTTTGAGGTTTTGAATCATTTTTGAACTTGCTCTTTAAGGACTGCTGTTGTTTCTTTAGTCTTCACTGGGCAGGAGCGGATATAGTGTGGGCACACAAGAAGGTACTGTCCCACCAGGTTACTGTGCTAGCCTCTGGCGGACAGAACTTAAGCTTGGAATTCCTAGATGGAGAAACAACCCCTTGAATTCACTCATCCTTGCCCAAAGGGTCTTAGTCTACAGAGTGGCTCTGGAGAGACTTTATTCCCCTGTGTACTAAGATGGAAGCCTGAAATATCCAGATATTTGCCTTACTCTTTCCTAACCCCTCCAGGAAGTAAGTGCTGGCACCCAGATTCCTGAGCCTGTGCCTGGAGTGGGCCCAGGGATTCTCTTGGAGTGGGGAAGGTTCAGGCCCACAGGCATAGTTGCTAACCAGACTTCCCATGTACAGTAATAGAGAGTCATCTTAGACTGGCCTAATTCACTACAGTCCAATGGCTTATAGCTTGTAATGTGGTCAGAGCCCAAGCTGTGTCCTTGGAGTGAAATCTTTTCTTTTTTCTGACTCCTCTCCCCCAAAGGTGTAGGCGGGGTGCCTTGCTGCCACTGAAGTCTACCCTGCTCTTAACCCACCAGTGTTCTCTGCATGTTGGGATAAATATGTATTGCTGATGACAGTGTTTGGGGAATGAGATTGAAATTTGTTTTTCCAGAGTATTTCTGGAATTGGAGCTGGGGGAGAAACAAGGTGACCTCAGTCATTCAGCAAATATTTACTGATCACCTACTTTGTATCTGGGGACCTGCATTATTGATCATCTTGCCCACATCCCTCTCCTGCTTGCTGACTTACTTCTTTCAACTTATGTGTGTGTACGTGCATGCATGCTGGTACTGGGGTTTGAACTCAAGACCAGAGCACTATTTCTTACCTTTTTCCCTCAAAGTGAGTCACAACTCTACTTCCGGCTTTTGGGTAGTTAATTGGAGATTGAAGTCTCATAGAAGCTAGCACTCATTGCTAGTGAGTGGCTCATGCCAGGAATCCTAGCTACTCAGGAGGCTAGGGATTTGAGGATTGGGGCTCAAAGCCAGCCCAGGCAGGAAAATCTGAGACTCTTATATCTAATAAACTACTCAGAAAAAGCCAAAAGTAGGGGAGCCTTAGCTTTGAGTAAAAAGAATCTTGGGGACAGAGCTCAGGCCCTGGGTTCAAGCCTCAAGACTGGTACCCCCCCCAAAAAAAAGAAAGAAAGAAAGAAAAGTCTCATAGACTTTCCTGCTTTGACTGGCTTTGAACTGCCATCCTCAGATCTCACAACTGGCTTCTCCCAACTTCTGAGAACAGGAAATCTTCAGGGGTCTTTTCAGAGATTGATTTGCAACCGATTCCTCCAGAATTTCCCATGAGTGAAGCCTCTCTGCTTCAGCTGCTTCAAGTACCCCCTCTTCTTTGGAAGGGACAAGAGAACACATACCCATTCATACATCATTAGCCACCGCAGCCAGGATTGCTGGAAGTTCTGAATATCATGAACAGGCTCATCCCCACTGTAGCCAGAGCTGGAATTTACAGTTCTTTCATCCGGTGTATTTGTAGTTAAACTTTCTTGTGCTGGAACTAGCTTCCACCTTGGCCTGATCCCATCCGACCCAGCGCTTAGGGTCCTGAGGGTTGGGGGCTACAGGTGTTGGAATGTGAGAAATAATAATGATCTGGAATTTGTGGGGCTTAGCAAAAAAAAAAAAAAATCTGTGTCTTCCAGCAGCTCGGGTGGTCAACGGAGCTAGGCTGGTGACCAGTTTGGTGACCGGACTCAGGGTGGGGCTGGTGTTGCCCTGGAGGAGGGAAAACCATAACCTTGGGTAACAGGAAGGGAGGAGAAGGTCTCATACTTTAAGCCTGAGTCACAGACACCCCAGAGAACCTGGGTGCAGAGGGTAAGGTGTCAGGCTATGGGCACAGTGACCTCCCATAATCCCTTCAGAACCTTGTGTGCCTGGCTCACACTAGAGGGATGTTTGCAGGACTTCTGCCTTTCCCAGCCTGCTTTCCTTTCCACAGAGTTGACTTTTGAGTGGGTTTTCCAGAGTGGTTGGAGATGGATGAAGGATCTGGAATTGGCTGAGCAGCTCTCACTGGCTTCAGCGGCCTGGTCCGAGCTGTCTTGTGTCTGTGAACAGTAACACTTTGGACTTGGCAGGCGTTTTGTAAGATTGGAGCCTTGTGTCTCAAATCTCAAAGTGTACTTTGTTCCCTATACCCCCAATCCCAAGAGTGCTTTCATAAATTCTTCTTTGTTTTTTTTTTTTTTTCTTTCTTGCCAGTCCTGGGGCGTGAACTCAGGGGCTGGGCACGGCACTTGGGCTTTCTCAAGGCTAGCGCTCTACCACTTGAGACAGTACCACTTCTGGCTTGTTCTGTATGTGTGTGGTACTGAGGAATCGAACTCAGGACTTTGTTCGTGCTAGGCAAGCACTCTCCCACTAGGCCATGCTCCTGGCCCCCATAAATTCTTTCTTGAGATCTTTAAACCAGGGGTACTCTTGCTCTGGGACAAGGTTCCTGAGCAGGAGGAAAGGGTAGACAGCACTGCTCTGGAACTGTACTGTCTTTTTCCCCTGATCATTTCCCTCCTTCAGACAGGACTGAATTTCCTTCTTCCTGGGGTCCTGGTGGTCAGCCACTAAACCTGGGAACATTTTCCCTCCCATGCAGCAGCTAGAGACATCAAGCTTGAATCTTACTCTTTTCACAGTGCTGTGGGAGGCAGCAGTTCTAAAGCAGATCTGCTTTGCAGGTGTGAGATCAAGTTCAGTAGTTAGCCTGCGGGTCCTTAGTCCATTCTTTTTTTTATTGATTATTTTTAAGTTATTATAAAGATGATGTACCGAGGCGTTACATGCATAAATCAGATAAGAGGCACGTTTCTTTTTGGACAATGTCACCCCTTCCCTCTCTCCCTTAGCCCACTCTTGTTTCCATTTTGTGTGGAAGGGGACAGGTGATTAACCTTCCCTGCTCTCAGCCTCTTACATATCTAGCTGAAGGCCAACGATCTCTGAGCAGTAGTATGAGAAGCTTCTAGAAGTAAAGCTCTAGTATAATGGCTCCCCTTCGTCTCATGGTAGCCTGGAGATTGGATTGGGTATTGGCCTTGAACACCCTGTTCAGTCAGTATAATACTCAGCTCAGCTTCTTCATGGGGCTCTGTTCCAGGATGGTGGGGGAAGGCCTGGCCATCTGGGAGAGTTGGGGGTATCTCTCTGCCTCTCATCCTTGTCTCCTCCCAAATCAATCAATCAGGAGGCAGCCTTGGAGGTCCCCCGCCCGAGGACAGTGTGTTATCCCTGCCTGTGTGTGTGTGTGAAAGTGGGTCATGGTCTGGATTCCAGAGAATGTTTTTCCTGGCAGGCCCCTGCGGGGGCATGTGCAGCTGAGCAGGCAGAGGCCAGCAGACTGGGTGGGTGGTGACAGTGCTGGGGCAGCCTGCCAATGTCTCCCCGTCATTGAGAAGGGAGTGGAGATGTCACTTTGGGGGCCTGTGAGGGGGACAGACCACCCTGTTTTGGTTTTATGTACCAGTGTTGGGATTGAAACACCCATGGGGAGAGGTGGGACATAGGTGCTGGACTAGGCCCATGCTGGGGGTGTGGGTGCCCCCATCAGAGGGCAGTTACCTCCTGACATTACCCCGATGGTCTCTTGTTGAATGGACTGTGAGAGGCTGAGTCTAGGCTTCTTTTCTTGCTTTCCTCCTGCAAGTATCTCAGCAGCACCTGTGACTTGGGAAGTGCAAACCGCTTGCGGGGAATTCCTCTGTTAATGGCCAGAAACTGGCTGTTTGCTTAGCACCTTTGAAAGTCTCTCTGGCTACTTCCCTGACTTCTGGCCCCCTCTTTTTGGAGCCTGGAGTGTCTCCGACTGCTGGGATGTGGGACAGGGGCAGAATACCCTGTCAGCCTGGTTTCTGGAATCCTGGCAGCTGAGCACTGGTGGGTGCTGATTTAGGGTCTCATCCAGCTCCACCAGAGATGAAGTTACCTCTCCTCATCAGCATTTCTCAAGGATGGAGTCCCTGGTGCGACTCTGTTTCTCCTTTCCCTCATTGCCTTGTCTGTCCTCTTCAGTCTAGATGGGTCCTAGAGTCTCCATTCCAGCCAGATCTCTCTAGCTTTGTTGGAGTCTTCCTTGTTGCTCTGTCTCACACACATAAGGCGGTGGAGATTGGAGCTATGACTGGGCACAGTGAAGGCCTGGCTGTATCCCCACCCCCACCCCTGCCTGCTTCTCGCTTGAGGTTCACAGCAACTAACATTGGGTCCTGTGAGGTGCCAGGTGCTGTGTTGAAGGAAGGCTTTGCAGGTGATTTCCCATGCCTCCTCCACAGTTCCAGGAAGGATAAATATTACTGTACACATTTCACAAACAGAGGCGGTGCCAGGACTGGAGCTGCCCAAGGTCACAGAGCTAGCTGAGTAGAGCTTTCATGTCCATGGGCAGAGTACACCTGCAAGGCTGTGAGGTGAAACTCTTCAGTATCTCTCCCTGTCACCCGGCAGGGTGGAGAGAAGCGGAGAGCTAGAAGGGAGGGAAAGCAGGTTGTGGGTGTGGCATCTAGAGCCTGTGACATTCACCTTGCTTTTCTGGATGAATGGGGGCTCCCGTAGGACATGGCAGGCATCAGAGCTGGAGCCTCAGAGGAAGGGGTGCATTCTGTGTGGGGGCTTGGAGTACCTGGTTCTGGGCCTGGTCCTCTCCTTCTCCAGGCCATTGAGGCGGGTGGAGCTGCCCCTTTCGTTCATCACTGCTTCTTAGCAACCAGAGTGTCGCTATGCATAAACAATGAGGCCTCTCCAGCTCTGAGCCAGGCAGTGGTTTGGGGAGGTGGAACTGACCTCTTGGGGGCTTCTGTCGCCATTGTCCCACCATTGTGGAGTCCTCCATCGGGAGCTCAAGGGACTGCCTGGTGGGGGGAGTGGAGAAGGGAATATCATTGGCCACCACAGTCTGTGACCTGAGATGCCCCTTGTTCCCCAGCGGGCATCCTATGTTGTCTGCCTCCCCTCAGCTGGGGGTGTAGGACTGGGATGGAGAGCCTCTGCCTGAAGTCCTGGTGTCTGATGGGTATCCTCCTTTGTCTCCACCCAGTTCTGGCACAAAGCATGCTTCCATTGCGAGACCTGCAAGATGACACTGAATATGAAGAACTACAAGGGCTATGAGAAGAAGCCCTATTGCAATGCGTGAGTCTGCAGGGGCGGGCGCTTGGGTGGGCTCCTGCATTCTTCCCTCTGTTCTGATAACCACAAGGTGAAATTGCTAGCTCATCCACCTCTGGATACATTGTAATCACATTGTACCTTCCCAGCACAAGAGAGAAACAAGGGCTCTTATTAAACCCATTTTGTTATCTAGTTTAGTTTTTTTTCCTGCCAGTACTTGTGGCTTGAACTCAAGAGTTTGGGTACTGTCCCTTAGCTTCTTTTGCTCCATGGCTAGCACTTGACCAGTTGAGCCACAGCTCCACTTGTGGCTTTTTTGCTAGTTAATTGAAGATGAGAGTCTCACAGACTTAGCTGGGCATGGGCGCTATGGCCTGTAATCCTAGCTACTCAGGAGACAGATCTGAGGATCAAGGTTCAAAGCCAGCTGAGGCACAGATTAACCTCTAGAAAATGGGAAGTGGGGTTTGGCCGAAGGGTAAGGCAGTTGAGCAACACCCAGGCCCAGGGGTAGGGTAGCCTTGAGCTGAAGAGCTCAGGGACAGCTTCCAGGCTGAATTCAAGCCCTACGACCCCTTTCCCCCCCAAAAAAAAGTCTCATAGACTTTCCTGGCTAAACTGGCTTTGATCCACAATCCTCAGAGTCACCAGTGCCTTGCTACTTCTGTTCTTTGTAGCCCAGTCTGCTAGAGGTCAAGATTAGGGTATAGAACCATTGTTTCCTACTTCAGAGGGACAGTGCCCATTCCGTCTTATACAGTTTCAGTGTGACAACCATTCATGTTCAAGGTCACTTCGTAAGTAACTAGTGCAAAGACAATATCAGGTCCATGGTCATAGGCCAGACTTCACAGCCACCTGCTAGATGGAGCTTCTGAGGTCAAGGGACTTCTTGCAAGTAGGTGGCAAGATCAGATTTCAATATAAATTTAGAGTCTGATTGGGGTATATGGTATTTTTTTTTCTTCAGGAAAAAGAATACATAATTTATTACATGCCTAAGGTATGCGAGTATTAGACACTTTTTTTTTTGTTATTGTTGTCCATGGTGGGACTTGAACTCTGGGCCTGGGTGTTGTCCCTGAGCTCTTTAGCCCAAGGCTACTGCCCTACCCCTCAAGCCACAGTACCATTTCTGGGTTTTTTTTGTGCTTAATTGGAGATAAGAGTCTCATAGACTTTAGTGCCCAGAATGGCTTTGAACTGCAATCCTCAGATCTCAGCCTCCTGAGTAGCTAGGATTATAGGTGTGAGCCATCCCGCCCAGCTTAGACACTTTTGAAACTCTCAGCCCGGAGCCTCTTGGCAGATGAAGTTCATCCTGGAAGGGAAACTGAGGGGTTTGTCCCTTTCTGCGCCGTCTACTGCCAGTCCCCTACTAATGCTACAGCCCCATCTCTCCTTGAGGGCTTGAATTTCATTAGGCACTATTGTCTGACTGCTACTCTGTGCCAACCTGTGCCAGGTGCTGGAAAACTGATGCCTGATAAAATCTCCAGTCCAAGAGGCAACATGAACCTTGTCCCTACTGAAGGATTGGCCCACTGGGCAGGTTGCCTAGGGTAGAGGAAGAACCATAGTTCTGCTGTCCCCTACCCTGCAACTGGTTATCTCTTACCCACCCCCCAACTCCTCCCAGTCCCAAGGGAAATAGGACATTCTTGGAATTCTTAAGGGCTCACACAAGCCCTGGTTCTCTGCTACTTCCTCCCTTTTTGGGGATGGGGGGTGAGCAGGGTGGGGTTCAAGAGAACTTAACCCCTTGGCTGCTAGATCACTTCAGGCTGGACCCTCAGCTTCCTATGTGGATACTCTGGGCATCTACTCCCCAGACTGAAGTGTAGCTGAGGTAGGAGCCAAGACTCTTTCCTGAGTCCCCAGCATAGCTCAGTGAGGCCTCTGTTGTCTTTGCATTCCCGCAGCCTAGAGCCAGCTTACTTTCCTCCTTACTTTCTGGGAGAGATCAGTGGTAGGAGCAGGGGGAGGAAGGTAAGGAGGGGCAGAAGATAAAGCTTCCTTTCTGGGTGCTCCTCCCATCCAGCCTGTGAGGCAAGGGTTCCCGGGTCACTTTCTCTGGTATCTAAGCAAAGAAGCAGGTTGGCTACTTCCCTTTCCTCTCTCACTTCTGGCCCAGCATGTTTGCGGAGAAGGACCGTGGACAAGGGGGAAGACTGGGAGACTGAAGCAGCACAGGTGACACCTTGTCCAAAGCCCATTTGCTGCTTGCTGGCTCCCAGTATCCACAGCGGGTCTGTGCTGTCTGCTGGGCCAGCTGTCCAGAGTAGCCAAGCTGGGATATATGCCATCTGCTATTGTCTGTTGGTTCCCCTACCTAGGAACTTAGGCCAGAGCTTCTGCTATGTGCTAGGCACATGCCCAATGTTTGCTGTCATTCCTCCCTGGTGTCATTCTTTAGTGGTATTCAGGCTTCCAAATCCTGGGGTTACTGGGGTATAGATTTCCCCATTCCTGTTCTAGACATGCTTTGTGTCCAGCCACTAGCCTGGCTTCCTTCTTACCCAGCATCCCCTCCTTCCCTCACTCGGCTAAGCCTGCAGCGGGGCTTTCAGGAGAGAGTGGTGTCTGTCTTGCACTTTGCCATGATCCCCCCTCCCCTCCCCCCTCCCACATGAGTGAGGATGTGGGGTTGGTATGTTAGCTATCCCATGCTCTGCCTGTCCCTGAGCCCAAGGGTGGCTAGGAGAAGAGGACAAGAGAGAAGAAGGCTGTCTTTCCCTAGGGCCTACCAGCTCAGATGAAAGTTCTGGAAAGCGACTGTAAGCAGCAAAAAGGCGGCTTCTGTTTCCCTCCTTGTGTCAGACTTGTCTGGGAGTGAGGCAGGGGTGTGAACACAGTAGAGAGCTCTCAGCCAGCTGCCTGCATGGTGGGCCCCATACATGCAGTTACACACTTGGCTGGTGTGTCCTCGAGATACACATGCACTTGGGTGCCAGCTCAATGTGCCGCTGTTGTGTTGCATTCGGGCAGCAGCTATCTTGGCATGGCTTGTGGCCAGGTAGAGGCCTCACTGCTGCTTGCAATGAGCCCCAAAACTGATGATCACTTCTTTCCTGAAGGATTTAGGTGGGTTTGTTAGGGAAATATTTATGCCTCCATTTATTTGTTTTGCAAACTAGATTTTCCCAATCCTGGCCTCTTACCAATCTGTTTCCTTGTCTCCATGCGAATGGTCCCTGGGCCCTGGGAGTTGGGGTGAGGTTGGAGATGGGGGTGGCGGACTATAAACAGGATCCTGGCTGGTAGGCAAGAGAATGGGCAAGGCATAGAAAAGCAAAGGGAGACCTTACATTGCAACTCTCCATCGTTGACTACAAATATCAGGGTTCAATTTGCTTGAGCTATAAGGTGAGGGGATGAAGAGGGAAGACACTAGCTCTGATTCTGGAGAGCAAGGTACTACGAATCCCTGCTCTTTCTCTCAGGGTTAGGTGAAAGAGGGGTGGGGTCATTGCCACTAGATTCCAGCAAGGCCCCTAGGGTTCAGAACCTCAACCTTTTACTCTGCCTTTTTGTTTGTAACTGGTACTACCTCTTGAGCCACACATCCAATCTGGTATTTTTCTGGCTAATTGGAGATTTGGGGATTTTTCTGCCTAGACTGGCTTCAAATAGTGGTTCTCAGACCTCAGCCTCTTGAGTAACAAGTATTACAGATGTGAGCCATGGGTATACTGTTCAGACTAACACTTAAGGGTTAGGCTAGAAGCTGGAGCTTTCCTGACATCCTAGAATTCTCTGCATTTCACTGCATAGAAGTAGGGGTGTGTGAACACATGCACACAATATTTGGGGAAGAAGATACAAAGTCTGGTAGCTAGAGTGGCCAAATACAGCCTCCAGATCCACCACCTCTTTGTCTCCACATCACTATATTTAGATGTCAAGGTTCCAAGAAATCTTGGGCATCTCCTGTGACATCCATTTTGAAAGATGAAGAAAGGTCCAGACATTTTATGTTCAACTCAGCTTGATAGAATCATCTATCCTTAAAAGTATTGTTAATCTGGGGACCAGTGGCTCATCCCTATAATTCTAGCTACTCAGGAGGCTGAAATCTGAGGATTGCCGATTGAAGTTAGCCTGGCAGGAAAGTCTGTGAGACTTTTTTTTTTTGGTGGGTTGTGGGGCTTGAACTCTTGGCCTGGGCGTTGTCTCTCAGCTCTTCAGCTCAAGGATACAGCCCTACTCCTGGAAACACAGTGTCACTTCCTCTGTGAGACTCTTGCCTCAGTAAATCACCAAAAAAAGAAGTAGAGCTGTGGCTCAAGGGGTATAAGTTCTAGTCTTGAGCAAAAAAAACAAAAAAAAAACACCAAAAAAAACACACCAAAAAAAAGCCAGGCACAGTGGCTCATGCCTGTAATTCTAGCTACTCAGGATGCTGAGATCTGAATGAAGATCAAGGTTCAAAGCCAGCCTAGGCACTTAAGGACCTGAGACTCTTAACTCCAATTAACCTCTAGAATATGGGAAGTGGGGCTGGGCTCAAGGGTACAGCAGTAGTCTTGAGCTGAAGAGCTCAGGGACAATGCCCAGGCCCACTTGGGTAGGGCAGTAGCCTTGTTCTAAAAAGCTCAGGGACAGCACCCAGGTCTAGTTCAAGCCCTATGACCCAATGAGCCACAAAAAAAAAAAGTCAGTCCGGGTTCATGCCTATAGTCCTAGCTATTCAGGAGGCTGAGATCTGAAGATCACAGTTCAAAGCCATTCCTGGCATTAAAGTCTCTGAGACTCTTTATCTCCAGTTAACCACCAGAAAACTGTAAGTAGTGTTGTAGCTCAAGTGGTAGAGTGCTAGCCTTGAGCTGAAGAGCTCAGGGATAGCATCCAGGCCCAGAGTTCAAGCCCTATGATGGACAAAAAAAAACAAAACCAAAACACCCCTTTTTCATTTTTTCTTCAATTCCCGGGGAATAAGTTTACCCTTGATCTTTTTGACTGCTCTTCTCCCCGCCCCCCCAGAACAAATCAGATAAATGCATCTTTGTAGCTTCTTCCTATCCTACTACTTCAGGCCCTTAGGGGTGTGTGTGTGTGTGTGTGTGTGTGTGTGTGTGTGTGTGTGTGTGTGGAGAGAGAGAGAGAGAGAGAGAGAGAGAGAGAGAGAGAGAGAGAGAGAGAGAGAGAGAGGGAGAGAGAGGGAGAGAGGGAGAGAGAGAAAGAAACTGGGTTAACAGAACCCTCCCTGTGGGCTATGTTCCCAGTGCAGGCTTTTGCAGGCTTTTGGAGCCAGCAGCTCTGACCAGAAGCAGGATGTCAGGGCTGAGTGGCTTTTTTTCCCCTCCTTTTTCCCTTTTGGTAAAACCAAAAGCTCCTTGTTGCTCTTGTGGATGTATTTTTGTTCTTCCTTGAACACAAAGCAGCCATTTTTGAGGAGGTCCTAGTCTAGAAGGGGTGAGATTCTTTGTAGAAACTGGAGGTTGGGCTTTCAGGATCTCAGCCCTGCTTTCTTCTGCCTCTAGGCTGTAGTTAGTGGCAGGACAGAGATGTGAGGCTGCTGCCATATAGGGGCTGTTCCCATCACCCAAGACCCTGTACTTGTAGCAGCTTCCCCCATCCTCCCTGCCCTCAAGTCTCCTTCCAAGCAGGAAGTGACTCAGAGGTCCTCAGGGATGGACTCTTTTTCTGAGACAGAGGCCACCTCTTCTGTCATTCCCCACAGGTCATGATCCAGTCTCGCTGAGACCCCAGAGGGCCTTAGAAGGTCACGCTAGGAAATGGGCTGGGTTTGAAGAATGCCTTCCTTCTTTTGGCAGTACCCACGTCAGCCTGCCTTAGCTGGAAGGACAGCTATGGAGCAGGAGAGAGTACAAAGTTTCTCTATCCTTGACCTTGAACCTCAATTTCTCTATCAGGAAGACAGGCACAGTGATAATGCCTGCCCTGTCTAGAACAAAGCCTTTTGGTAAGTTTCAGCAGAAACCATGCTCCTCAAGGCCAGACTGCTGCTCATAGATGATACAAGTCCTTTCCCAGGTTTGCTCTCCTGAATGCCAGGTCTCTTCTCCTGCCTCCCCCTCCTTCCAAGCGGGCTTTCTCCATGCCTGTTCTACCCGAGCTGGTGAAGGTAGTACAGAAGCATTCGGCCCATCTTCTGGTGGGCAGAGGAGGAGACATCAGCTCTATATTACATTCTTTCCCTGCCACTCAGGCTGTTGTGTAGCTGGGGTTCTAGCTGGGAGTCACATTGGTGTGTACACACACGCATACACATACACACATACCCCACTCTGTACACCTGGGATCTGAGGCTCAACCTGAGGGGAGAGGGGCAGAATCAAGGTAGAATTCCCAGCAACTGGCTTTGGAAGGTCGCATCTATTGGAGCCTACTTTAAAGCCAGTCATCTGGGAGGTGGGGACTATAGGGCTGTCTGTCTTAGGCTCTCCTTTCTAGAAACAGAGCCAGGGCTCCAGCCTTCACTTCCCTTGGATCCTGCACAGGCCCCATGGGGTTCTCCTTGGTTGAGGGCACCTTTGCTTTCTGAGTCTTCCTCTGCTCCCATACCCTGTGGGGAGGTGCCCCCCCCTTTCTCTCATTCTCTCTCCTCTCTCTCTCTCATTCTCTCTCTCTCTCTCTCTCTCTCTCTCTCTCTCTCTCTCTCTCTCTCTCTCTCTCTCTCTCTCTCTCCTCTTCTCCCTGTTCAGCCCAGAGCTGAGGTTGCCATGGGAACCAGAAGCGCAGTAAGCAGGGGAAGGGAAAAAGCAGGGTTGTCTCTTGCCAGGGCTGGGGGCTGTGGGGAGGGGAAAGGGCTGACCCAGCAGGAGGAATGGAGCCTGTGCCTGCCACTTGCCTTTGTGCAGGGCTGGACATAGGAGGCTGGGGTAGGAAGTTGGAACCTCTGGAGCTCCGGTTAATCTAGTTAAATCTATACAGGATTAAAAGCCTTCCCCACCCCTGCTGATCTACATCTTGGCTGGCTTCTCCCACTTCCTTTCTGATGGGCTTAGGATCCCAGTTCTGGGGGCACTTGCTGTGGGGTCAGAGGGAATCTTGGAGCCTTCCGGGTGGGGTGTAAGGTACAAGCAGTGGGGTGAAGTATGTGGCCTGTCAATTGCAGCTGGTATGGACCTGCTGCTGTCCTGAAGCTCCGTGTGCATTGCCCATAGCAGTGGGTATGTCGGCATTCACTGTGCATGAGATGCCTGGGAGGTAGATATGGTATGAGCTGCAGCACTGGGGAGAGGCTGGGGAGTGTAGATGCTGTCTTGGAGTGTGTCTTGGACACATCCTTGGACAGTTGGAACTAGCCTTCCTCCATTCATTCATTCATTCATTTATTTGTTTGTTTGTTGTTGGTCCTATGGCTTGAACTCAGGGCCTGGAAACTGTCTCTGAGCTCTTTGAGTCACAGCACCGCTTTCAGTTTTCTGGTGGTTCATTGGAGATAAGAATCCCAAAGACTTTCCTCCCCAGGCTAGCTTTGAACCACGACCCTCAGATCTCAGCCTCCTCAGTAGCCAGGATTATAGATGTGAGCCACCAATGCCTGGCTTCCTCTTTAGCCAGGTCATTCAGTTTTGCAGATTGGCTCCTTGGACTGATTGTTTGCCAAGCTTCTGTGCCCCCACCCTGCCCCATTTCTTTCCACATCCCCACACTGCCTCCCACTGCTTTAGTGCTAGTTAATTTTCAGAGTTGATCCTTTATGTCTGGCCATAGCTGCCAGTAATTCTCAGCATCTTCCTACTTCTGTTGCATGTGGATAGAGCAGATTAGATTGCTTTTGTTCTCTGTTTCATGTGATTTCATCTTGTCTTACTAGTTCTACTACTATATGTCATAAAGGTAACTAATGCTTAATTTCTATATTTTCAAAACTACTTTGCTGGAGCTGTGTGTGTGTGTGTGTGTGTGTGTGTGTGTGTGTGTGAACTCAGGGCCTGGCTGCTGTCCCTGAGCTTTTTTGCTCAAGGCTGGCCCTCTGCCACTTGAACTACAACTCCATTTCCAGCTATTTGCTGGTTAATTAGCAGTAAATATCTTTTTTTTTTTTTTTTTTTTTTTTTGCCGGTCCTGGGCTTGAGCTCAGGGCCTGAGCACTGTCCTTGGACTTTCTCAAGGCTAGAGCTCTACCACTTGAGCCTCAGCACCACTTCCGGCTTTTTTGTATGTATGTGGTACCGAGGAATCGAACCCGGGTCTTCGTGCATGCTAGGCAAGCACTTTAACCACTAGGCCAAACTCCCGGCCCAGCAGTAAATATCTTAAGGACTTCCTTGCTCAGCTGGCTTTGAACTGCAGTTCTCAGATCTCAGCCTCCTTAGTAGCTAGGATTATAGGCATGAGCCACCAGTACCCAGTTTCAGCCTGCCCTCCCTTCCTCCCTTCCTTCCTTCCTTCCTTCCTTCCTTCCTTCCTTCCTTCCTTCCTTCCTTCCTTCCTTCCTTCCTTCCTTCCTTCCTTCCTCTGGTCCTAGGGCTTGAATCCAGAGCCTAGGCTCTGTCCCTGAGTGCCTCTGCGCTCAAAGCTAGTGCTCGGGCCGTGAGTTTGGCCTAGTGGCTGAGTGCTTGCCTAGCACGTTCAAAGACCTGGGTTCAATTCCTCTAACCTTGAAAAAGTCCAAAGACAGTGCTCAGGCCCTGAGCTCAAGCCCAAGGAGGGGAAAAAAAAGCTAGTTCTCTACCACTTGAGCCATAGTGCTACTTCCTGCTTTTTCTGTTTATGTGGTACTGAGGAATCAAACCACCAACCCACATTCACAGCCCAACTTTTTTTTTTAGAGGGTTTTCCTACCATCCCTTGTTTCTCTCTTGTCTCTAGGAACAGACTCCTACTTGATACTCCCCTGTCCTGGGCTGGCTAAGGAATTTTGGATGGTCTCCTGAGCTGTGGGTGGCCCTGGCTTCATGGAGCTGGGCCAAACCTGGGGGTTGGACCCCTGCCTTAACCCCCTATTTATCCACAGACCATTTCAGCTGCCAGCTGCAGGCACCTGTGTTTGCTTTTCTCTTCCTGCTTCCCCCCCCCCCCCCCACTGCTGGAGAAGCAGCTGAACTGGGCAGTCAGTACCCAGGCAGAGCATAGGTCCAGGACAGTGAAACTAGCCAGGACAAAGGACTTGCCAAGGTCACTCAGCTCACCTGTCCTAGGGCTAGGGCTGTGCCCTTTCTAGTCCTGCTCTTGGTTACGTTCTCTACTCTACACCCCCAAGATCTGCCCTTTGCCAAGTGCTCCACAAGGAAGTTTTTCTAGGTAGCTCAGGATGGCACGGGGCTGTGACAACTCACGTCTGGATCTCGAGCATGCCAGCCAGACATCACAGGTGGGACACCTCTAGAAAGAGGTCCCAAGAGGCCACCACCTCCCTCTTTCTTTCCTGGGGGCTGCCTGTGAGTCAGGAATCTGCAGTGGTCACAGCTGTGGTGGGTGTGGTCACCCAGAGCTAAAAATGGCCAGACTTTCCTGCTTGGAGAAGCCACCCACCAGTCCCTGAAATAGTTGGGGCCCATGCAGACTCCCTCAGTTTGTCTCTCATGGTAGCAGAGGCGCAGAAAGCTCTTCTGTGGTTGGTTTGCTAAGGGACCTCATGATGACCCAGTCCCGTGCAGAAGTTCTGGTCCTTTCCTAGCTTCAATTCCTGGGGTGGTATTTGTTGAGCTCCAATGACTGTTCTGGGAGACTGGGATACATCCCTAAAGCAGAGAAGCAGTAGGGAAGGGAGAAGAGAACAACATTGTGACAAACCCATTAACTCTGGAGACTGCTGAGTGACAAGTGCCGGGTGCCAGCACAATGTCCCTTGCTCAGTGTAGTGGGGTGGGGGGGTCCTGCAGGTTCTGCAGGCTGAACTCTGCACTGCCCTGCTTTTTCGAGGGGCCAGGGCCCTGTGGTACCCTATGCTTATCATGGACTGGACTCTGAAGAGATTGAATGCCAGTCTGGATTCTGTCACTTAGCGTCCATGGGCCTCAATTCTCTTGTCTGTCAAAAGAGACGGGTGGTGTTCACTGAGTAGAAGAGTAGAGAGAATTTGATAAAGAAAGACATGAAGCCCTTGTTACAGTGTAACATTAACTATTGTTACTGCTACTTGTCACTTGAATGTGACCTCCTTTCCGGCCACAATTGTTCTTCCCACCTGCTCTCTGAATTAGGCCTTGTTAGCCCTTAGATTAAAAAATACTATTGTTATTATTGGGTCATGGGGCTTGAACTCTAGGCCTTGGCACTGTCCCTGAGCTCTTCAGCTCAAGGCTACCACCCTACCCCTGAACCTGGGTATTGTCCTTGAGCTCTAAGCCCCACTTTACATTTTCTAGAGGTTAATTGCAGATTAGAGTCCCAGGTCCTTTTGTGCCCCGGCTGGCTTTAAACCTTGATCCTCAGATCTCGGTCTCCTGAGTAGCTAGGATTTCAGGCATGAGCCACTGCGCCCTGCTGAGTCTCACGTTTTTTTAGTGCCCAGGCTGGCTTTGAACCGCTGTTCTCAGATCTCAGCCTCAATTAAGCTGAGTGTTTTTATGTCATAGATACTTATCAATCTATACAAAATTTTTCTCCAAGCAAGAGTAATCTGAAACTGACGGAATATTCAAATGGCTTCTCGAAGGCCCAGGACAGTTCCCTGGCCAGTGGCTACTCAGGCCTGCTGTGTGTTGGGGTAGATCCTGCGCTGCCCTGTGGCCCTGGTGGAGTTTTGGGAGGGACTACACTGGGGAGAAGAGGAAGTTGCTATTCTGTTTTGTTTGTTCTTGCCCCTTCCCCAGAATGATGCCCAGTGTTTTTTGTTGTTTTTTTTTCTGCCCTGCAGACACTACCCCAAGCAGTCCTTCACCATGGTGGCTGACACTCCGGAAAACCTCCGCCTGAAGCAACAAAGCGAGCTCCAGAGTCAGGTGAGGGACTGCTGGGAGGGAGGGCTGTTGTAACCCGGATTTGGCAAGAACTCCTTCCCCTGCGGTTTAGCTCAGCCAGGCCCTGCTGAAATCCTACTGCCTGCCTGCCTCCCCTCCCATCCCTGCCTCAGTTCCTTCACACTTCCTGCCTCTGGCACAGGCGTGGGAGAGAGCCTGACCCCTTCCTACCTGAAAGTGGATTGGGAGGCTGCGTCCTCCAGGAAGCCACGCCTCTGGCTCTACCTCCTCCTACTACAGAGGAGGAGTCACCGTGAACTACTACCCCTGCCTGGGTTGAGCTTGGCCTGCTGTGAGGAGGGGGAGTGGAGATTCAAGAGGATTTGGGGATTAATGACAGAGTACCCTAGGGGAATTCACCAGGTGGGTAAGGTGTCCAGGAATGTTCCATCTAGGTCATGGAAGGATCACTCGGTCCCTTAGATGTGAGGCTCCTGCTGCCAGATCTTGTGATTGCCCTGGGTTCCACTCCCAGAGTCCTCTGTGTGCTCTCTCAGGTGCTGCTCCTTGCAGCCCTGTGTCAAGGTGACGTTCTGCTTTCCTGTTGTACAGATGAAGCAACTGAAGCTCAGACATGTAAGGATTCACTAAGCTCATGCAGGCAGTAACAATATGAACACCACTAAGCGTGTGTGCAGTGCCAAGCCAGTTAGCTCATGGATCCTTAGTGAGGATGTTCAGTGAAGCCTGGCATTCAGGGTAGTCCACCATCGAGGCCTTTGTGCTTGGGTTTCCATCCAGTCCTTCAGAGCAGTCTCTGGATTAGCACCCATCGCCCCTTCTGCTGCCAAGAAGTTGTGTAACTCGATGAGTGCTTTGAGTTACTGCTCATCCTTGACTCAACTCCAGGGGTAAATGGTAGAAGTGGTTTCCTTCATGTCACAGGTTGGGACCTGAGGCTGAGAGAGAGGCACAGGATTCTGACACAGAGTTCAATTGGACCCTGATCTGTCAGCATCTACAGGTCTATACCTCCCTCGTGTGCCCTGAGGCTCAAGCCTCCTGTGTGTTTCATGGCTGGGTTGTCTTGGGCACAGCAAGCCTCTGCCAGCTGAGGAAAGCATGTGGTTGAGCTGGCAGAGAGAGGATTGGTGACAACCAGCCACATGGCCCTAACTACTCTCCCCATGGCAGAACTCCCTTCTTGTTCTTGAGGAGGGCTACTGGGACCAGACAGGGCCCAGAACAAGCCAAGCCCTGATGGATAGAGAGGCAGGCCTGGGAAAGGCACAGGTCCAGAGGCGTTCACGCTGACACAGGCTGGGGAGACCTCTCCCTCTCTGTGTCACTCTCCCTCCCCTTTTCTCTCTCTGTCTCTCTGGAAATTCAAACCTCTTGCCATTGTCCGTCCTGCTCAAGGCCATCTGCAGCTCTTTTTTTGCCCTTGGAAGCTGATCCCAGCCGAGCAGAGCCGGGGTGGGGGGGGGGGGGGTGTCTGTGGGAGGAGGCACCTTGCCCTGCCTTGTACCTTGCCCAGATGAGAGGAGTGGGAAGGCTGCCTGGTGGCAGGGTAGCTTGTGTTCCTTACAGGCATAGCCAGCTCGCAGCATGCTAGTCTTCAGAGATTCCTCTGTGTGTCCCCCCCTTCCCAGGCCTCCCCTCCCCCTCACCTCTCAGTGCCTCGCCTCAGCTTCAGGACCCTGACCTTCGCCTCTCCTCCTGAGCTGCTGACACACTGGGGAACTGGAAAATGATGTCTTTTTCATGGCTACACGATAAGGGGTGTTTTATCCCCATTTTACAGATAGTGACAGGGAGGCTTGGAGAGGCCCATATCCTAGAACTTGCCCAGGACTAGTGGCAGACTAATTTCTAGCTTAGTGGATGTGGCCCCAGTATGCTTTGCTCATAACCCTTCCAGCAGGATCCATATCACCAGTGTGTAGGTTGTGCCGGTCACCCACCAAACTTGTGAGGGGCTTGTTGTACTGTAACCCTGTCATCTCTCACCAGTCTGAGGCTATTTTTTGCCTTTCTCCTCCCTGATCAGTGAAATGGGGATAGAGACCTATGTGTGGAGATGCTGGGGGCGGGGCCTGAGTCTCTGAGCCCGCCCCCTGGAGGTGGTAACAGGTCTTGTTCCTGTAGCTGCCTGTGGCTGTCTGGAAGGGAAGTGAGAGTGTCCTCTGCCCCAGCCAGCCCCACCCACCCCACCAGCGCATTGGCAGGGTGTCTATCCCCGGCCTCCTGCAAATGTCTTAGTCTTTCTGTGTCTTTGCACTGCCCCTGCTATTTTGGCTTTGTTTTCCTGTGTCTATATCGGTCCCAAATTGGCACGTTGAGTGTTCTGGGGCACCTGAGGTAGCCTCCCCCAGGAAAGGGATGTTAACCACAGAGCTGTCCAGAAATGACCCCCCTGATCACTCAAAACTGATAAGTCTTCCCAGACTGAGTGGAAGCAGCAGCTTGGGCTGTCTCAGGCCCCGACACTCTACTTCCTCATGCAGAAGAGTGACTCATTTAGCTGGGTGCCAATGGCTCATGCTAGCTATTCAGAAGGCTGAGATCTGAGAACTGCAGTTCCAAAGTAGCCCGGGGAAGAAAAGTCCCTGAGACTCATCTCCAATTAGCCATCAGAAAACTGGAAATGATGCTGTAGCTCAAAGTGACAGAGGGTTACCTTGGGGGCAAAAGCTCAAGGACAGCGCTCAGGCCTTGAATTCAAGCTCCAGGACGGACACTTTTTGTAATGTTGTAGAAAATGTCATCAAGCAGTGTGTGTGTGTGGGGGGGCGGGCAAGGGGGAGATTTGTATAGTGAAAAACCCCTCCCCTCTGTCCAGGGACAGAATTGTCTCTGCTCTTGTATTTCTCACAAGCACTGCAGGCATTAGCACATCTAGACACTCTGCTCACTTGTACCAGTGACTACACTGCTAGGTCACCACTACCTGTGTGACCTCTGTTAGTTGTTCAACCACTATGTGCCCAGGACCTTTGTGTATTAATTGGGGCTCACCTCTCTTCAGAGGTATATGCTATTCAGATGACAGTTCTAGGCAGAGAGCCAACAGTCCATAGGTTTTTGCCTTTTTACTGTCTTCCTGGAAAGGAGAGGATTGGACACAAGGACCTTTCACCCTTGCTTCCAGCCTTGGTCTTTCCCATTAGTGCTCCTCCTCACTTGTGCCTATCTAATTTAAACACTACTTGCTTTTATTTATTCATTCATTTTTTTACAAGAAGGGGGAAGGTTACATAAGTAAGCTTAGCAAATACTACGCCTATAATAGTAGAAATGGTTAGTATATTTTCTCAGTATATTTTAAGTCATAATCCAGCTCCACTTCCTTCCTCCTCTCCCCCCCTTTTTTTGTTTTTGCTATCTTCCCTCCTTGTCCTCCTCCTCCTCCTCTTTTTGAGATAACCATTCTTGGACTTGCCATCCTTCTGCGCCAGCCTCCTCATTGCTGGGGAAATAGGCTTGCCATGCCAGGTTGGCTTATCTCTTTCTTACCCTGATCATCTGAACATGTCCAAATGCTGTTGCCTTGTTTGTTTGGGGATAATGAGTCTGCATTCAAGGCATTTATATTCATCCAACATACTTTGATTTGGACTTCCTGTTTGCTGGACCAGTGATGAAGGAGACCAGACAGAGATCCAGGGAGAATGACTAAGAACCCACGTCCAAAAAGTAGTTTTATGGTTAGTGGCTTGGTGCCTTAGGCATCAGTCGTAGCTCAGCTGTGGGGAGTTGCCCTGTGTTCACCAGAAACAGATTTCTCCTCCAGCCTGTGCCGAGATAACTCCAGCCCAGCTGATTCCCGGGCCCAGTGGCCTCAGGCAGGTTGCTTCCCTCATACCACTGGGGTGAGCCATCCCAGATGAAGCTGATGGAAGGGCTCTGGGCCACCCCTCATATTCCTGCTCTTGTCCTTGACCCCTGGCAACCTTCCTGCTCTCAGAGTACCTTTCTCACCTCAGTTCTCCAATTGGGTCCTGCATGTGTCAAACATAGGGTCTTGGATTCCAGAGCAGAGATCAGCTGATCTGCTAGGGACTCAGCAAATCAGGCAGAACTCCTCCCCCCACTTCCCCTCCCACCAAGACCCAGGCCCAAGGCTCTCAGGCTCACCAGGGTGAAATGAATTCTCTTTTCCCAGCAGGGAGGGGGAGGCCCTTCCTGAGCCTGGGAACTTGCTGATGTCATTACAGTGTCACCATGGTGATTGTTCCCTTGGATTAGGGGCCTGACCTTGCAAAGCCAGGAAACAGGAGGGAGTAGGGTTGGCTTTGGCTCAGCACAGTAACATTGACAAAACATTTTCAGTCACCCTCACCCGTGTGCACCCACCACAGTGCTCCTCTTAGAGCCACTGTCTGCTTCATTGAGCCCCACTTTACAGATGTGGAAACTGAGGCCCAGGACCTCTCAGTAAGTGGAAAACAGCCTGTCATTCCCAGTTCCCTCTAGCTCTACTGTCTCCTTAATAGCAGGATTTCCCCCCCACCTTTTTTTTTTTTTTTGCCAGTACTACCCCTTAGATTTTTCACTCTACTTCCTTCTTGGTGATTGATTGGAGGGAAATAACAGTCTCATGGATTTTCCTGCCCAGACTGGTTTCTAACTATGGTAACTCTCAGATCTCAGCCTCCTGAACAGCCAGGATTCCAGGTGTGAGCCACCAGTGCCTGGCTAGCCCTTTGTCAGAACAAAAGCTCAAAGGAATGCCTTGATCTGTGGGTCCTCAGGGTGCCAAAAGCTCAGTCCTGTGGGTGACTCCAGACCTGGGAGCTTGCCTGTGCTTATTGTCCTGGAAACTGCCGAAGCCCTGGTCCCAGTGTCCTGGGCTGACCCCGTGGGATCCCCCACAGAGGAAATCCACACAGCTGGTGAGGCTAGGAGCAGATGGCTGCTGAGGGGCACAGTGCATTTCTGAAGCCAAGAGATGGTTCCCTGTCCCAGGAGTATTTCCCAAAATACTGTTTCATTCTTCAGAATCCTCAGGAGAGGACAAGCTGTTCCTCATTTATCTATTCTTGCAGTACAGGGAAGTCCTTTCTGCTTTCTGACTTGAATTCTTTAGAAGAGGAGAGAGGTGCTAGGAGAAGCCTGGAGCTAGGACCCTCTATTCTGAAATGCTGTTTTTCCCACATGGGTTTCTTCCCTTCCAGTGGCAGTGGCCTCAGAAGCCAGCCTGGCAGGCTCCCGGAAGCTGCCAGAGCCTGTCAGAGGCTCATTGATAGAGTCTTCCCTGTGGCTGGCTCACCACCCTCTTTTCTGGGCATCAAGTTTATCCTTTTGGCACAGCCCCCTCTCTCAATCTCAACCAGTCAGTCAAAAGCTCCCCCAGGCTTCTGGTGGGTAGGGCTCCATCCTGGCTGGGTGAGGGCTGGGAGGTCCTTGGAGCATTGGCAAGAATGTTCTTTTTTTTTTTTTTTAAAGGCATTTATGAATTTATTTAGTGTAGAGTTTCAGTTCTATAAGTTGAGTATAACACATGTTGATCGATGTCACCCCTTCCATCATCCCTCATTTCCCCCTCCCATCCCTACCCTCAAGTTACTAGAACCTTTTTTGGTTCTTTTTTTTTGTTTTTGCCATCCTGGCCTTGAGCTCAGGGCCTGAGCACTGTCCTTGGACTTTCTCAATGCTAGAGCTCTACTACTTGAGCCACAGCACCACATCTGGCTTTTTTCTATGTATGTGGTACCGAGGAGTTGAGCCCAGGTCTTCGTGCATGCTAGGTAAGCACTCTACCACTAGGCCAAACTCCCGGCCCACTAGAACCTTCTATAGCTACAGGCAGGATCCAGGCTCTGGGGATAAAAGATTAGGAGACAGGCAGGTGAGGACTTGTGTTTTTGGTGTGTGCATGTGTACACATAAGCCAGTACTTTGTGTACTGTGTACTGACTTGAACTCAATGCCTATACTCTGTCCCTCAGCTTTTTTACTCAAGGCTGGTGCTCTGTCACTTGAGCCACAGTTCCACTTGCAGTTTTGTTTTGTTTTGTTTTGTACTGAGGATCAAACCCAGGGCATTCATTGTACTTTTGCTTTGCCACTAAGCTACTTCCTAGCCCACTTCCAGCTTTTTGATGGTTAATTGGAGATAAAAGTCTCATACTTTCCTGCCCAGGCTTTGAACCACAATCCTCAGATCTCAGTCTTCTGAGTAGGTAGGCTTGTAGGTGTGAGCCACCCAGTTTCCTAGGTGAACTTATATCTTGGCTTTGCACATTCACTGATAAGTTATATGATTTTGGCTAGAGACTTTAATTTTTTTTTTTTTTTAAATATTTTTGGGGCCTAGAGTTTGGCCTAGTGGTAGAGTGCTTGCCTAGCATGCATGAAGACCCGGGTTCGATTCCTCGGTACCACATACATAGAAAAAAGCCGGAAGTGGTACTGAGGCTCAAGTGGTAGAGCTCTAGCCTTGAGAAAGTCCAAGGACAGTGCTCAGGCCCTGAGCTCAAGCCCAGGACTGGCAAAAAAATTATTTTTGTCAGTTATGGGACTTGAACTCTGGGCGGCCTGGGTGCTCTTTAGCTCAAAGCTATCACCCTACTTCTTGAGCCACAGTGCAACTTCCAGTTTTCTGGTAGTTAATTGGAGGTAAGCGTCTAGCAGACTTGAGTGCCTGAGCTGGCTTTGAATCGTGACCCTCAGATCTCAGCCTCCTGAGTAGCTAGGATGCCAGGCGTGAGCCACTGCAACCTGCGAGACTTTAATTCTTTTTTTTTTTAACAGCTATAATATTTTTTTTATTGTAATTAGTAAAAGGGTTACATGATATTTGCCGGATAGAAAGTGCATTAATTCACATACATTGATACCCTTTCACATGTCTTGGTACCCATTTCCCTCCCCCCCAAGACTTTAATTCTTGATGACTTAGTTTCCTCATCAGTGGGACACAGTGTGTGCGTATAGAAATTTAAATAACATGGTTCATGAAGGCACTTGGCACTGTGCCTGCCACTCAGTACACTGATGAATATCGTGGGTCAAGCCTTCTGCTTTGTGTTGGGAATTTCTAGTCAAGATGTTTCTCCTGGCCTCTGTCTTTGTCTCCTTAATCCTTCCCTCTTCCTCCTGCTTGGCCCCCAGGTGCGCTACAAGGAAGAGTTTGAGAAGAGCAAGGGTAAAGGCTTCAGCGTGGTGGCAGATACACCTGAACTGCAGAGAATCAAGAAGACCCAGGACCAGATCAGCAACGTGAGCCCTAGTCACCTGCTGTGGTGACCACACTGTCCCCTCCCCGATAGCCTGGCAGACCAGGAGGCCAACTTTCTCACTGTCCTTATAGGAGGGTTTGGCTGGCTCAGCTAAGCAGAGAAAAGAGGAGAGCTAGGGTCCCCAAGTGCTTTGTCTCTGTGCATCCTCAGTCACCGCATTTCTGCTTTGAAGAGGCTGCCCTCTCAGGGGGTTGGGGGGGACAGAGACTGTTCTAAATTGCCCCCACTACCTGAGGCTGCTTTTCTTTTTCTTTGGGTATGGTGGGTATCAGTGTACACATTCACTTCATCTTGGCACAGTGGTAAAAACTGGGGTTTGGGGAGGGAGGGTGGCCTCCTGTCTGTCTCTAGGTGCTGGTACTACAGTCACTTCTGGTCTCCCACCCAGCTCGCTCTTCCTTCCTGTGTGAAAACCCTAGCTGGCTTGCCTGCTGGTCCTGAGCTGGTCAGCAGTGCCTAGCTGTGCCTGGGTGGTTGTGGGGTGTGGGAAATGGGTGGAGGAGTGCTCTTCTCCTCACATAGCCATCCATAGCAGCTGGGGCCAGAGAGCAGGCAACAGTTTCCTTTTTGACAGAACCACAGACCAGCGGGCGATGTGGTTTTGGGCTACTGGGGGCCTGATTTGGGGCACATGGAAGTAGGGTGCTTCTATGAGCCACAGCCATAGAATGTGCTCAAGCCCATACACAGAGCTGCAGGGATGCTTGGCCAGCCATTAGACATAGATTAGGCATGCATTTGTGTTCGCGTCTGTAAAAGGAAGGAGGTGCTGACTAGCCCTGGTTACTGTGGGTCAGAGGCTGGAGAGGACTCCTCCAGGACCCACACTGTGCTCCTTGTCTCTGCCTCTCCATTGCTCCACCCCTCCCCTCTACCTCTCCACCCTTCCATCTCTTCACTGGGTTTCCTTGGCAGGGAATATCTATAAGTTGGCTGGACCAGGCCTCCAGGGAACTGTGACCATGGGTCAGGTGGATAATCAGAAGGGCAGGACAGGTGGCAGAAGCAGCCATGCCAGGACAGTGACTTTAGGCTGATGTCTGCTTATACTAAGAAGCAGTCGTGGTGCAGTATTCTCAGCACTGGAAAATCTGGAGCAAGAGGATCCTGAGTTCAAAGCTTAGCTTAGGTTACTTAGGAGACTGTGTGTGTGTGTGTGTGTGTGTGTGTGTGTGTGTGTGTGTGTGTGTGTGTGTGTGTGTGTGTGATGGTGTGTGATGGTGTGTGAGTGTGTCCTGGGGGCTTAAGCCAGAGTAAGTTCACTGAGCTTTTTTGCTCAAGGCTAGCACCCTATCACTGGAGCCACAGCTCTGCTTCTGGGCTTTTGGGTGGTTTATTGGAGATAAAAATCTCTCCCCCATCTCTTCCCTCCTCCTTTGAACTCTTGAGTATCTAGGATTGCAGGTGTGAGGCCCTGGAGCCCTGCTGGCCTGAGACAGGAAGGAAGGGAGGGAGGGGAAGAGAAAGAAAGAATGACAGAGCAAGTAAGGAAGCAAGAATGGAGCTCTTCCTTTGGGTCCAGGGGGCTGGCTCACTTGCTGGGGGCTTCCCTTAAGGCTTAGAACCTTCTGAGGGTAGCTGGGTCTGGGGTGGGGCGTGACCTTGGGCTCTGGGGAAAACCGGGAATGGCGCATGAAGCTGGAATTCGTGGCTTTTTATTGTGAAAGCTCTTCTTTGTCTTTCGCCTCTGCTTTCATCCCTTCTGTACTGCCATTCGTTCATTGCTTCATCTTGTGAGCTTTGGAGGAGGAAGTAGACAAGCAAGCCCAGTGATCCCTGTCTTTCTATTTGGAAGGCTTCCAGAATACTCCATACCCAGCCTATTTCACCTGCTGCCACCCCTCACCTCCCCCCCCCCCCCCCCCCCGCATTGTCAGAGGTGTAATGTCTGAGGAGTCCTAGTTAACAAAAAACTCACTGTGGCCAGATTGTCACCCCAAGGAGATAACCATCTTATCGACTGCCACAGAGCTGCAATTAGCTGACTGTCCTCAGCTCTGAGCTGGAGGAGGCGCCTTGAACCTGACCTGGCGTCTGCTTCTGCAGCTGTAGCTGGGGCCTGTGAAGTGTGACCACAAGCTGGAAGATTCTTGCTTTTAATGAATGCAATTAAAGTCTGTCTGGCAACATATGAAACAAGTCAGAATAAATACCCTGTAGTCAGGATTTTTTGAGCAGAAGCAGCCACAGAAGCAGCCTCCTCTCCCTCATGCCACCTGAAATCACCTCTGTGTGTGTGTGTGTGTGTGTGTGTGTGTGTGTGTGTGTGTGTGTGTGTGTGTGTGTGTGTAAAATCCATATCCCCTGGGCTCAGACCGTGGCTCTGCCCCCAGGATCGCCCTCCTTAGGGAAACTTTAAATCACCTTCTGGACTGTGTAGTGCCAACCTCCAGAAGGTCTTTGGGAAAGATAGTGTCAGGAGCCAGACCTTGTGTTTTGTTTCCCGATGTGGTTTGTCCCTTCCCAGATTAGCACCAAATGAAGGATGGTGGTTTCTAAAGGTCAGACTGTCCTGTAGAGATGAATATTTGCCTTCTGGGCCACAGGAGGCTTCGGACAGGGGGTTTTAGCCGCCAGAACACTTGAAAAAGAAGTGTCCAGTGGCAATGTGCCCTGTGGGAGACTTGCTTTGGCTATACACAACCTGTCTTAAGTTGTGCAAATAATGATAATAGTATTATTCATTTATTCATGTCTGCCTTCTATGTTGTGACTAAAGAAGGGTCAGAGAGACTGAGGGTGAACAGCTCAGAGCGAGGATGAATGTATGCTCAGCTTGTGCAAGCCTATAATATTGGCCTCCTGCACTTTCCCTGAGAATGAAGGGGTGTGAAGTTTGTCTGAAGCCAGGTGCCAGTGGCTCATGCCTATAATCCTACTTACTCAGGCTGAGATCTGAGGATCACAGTTTGAAGCAAGCATGGGCATCAAATTTCCTATGAGACTGTTATCTCCAATTTACCACTGAAAAACTAGAACTGCAATTGTAGCTCAAAGTAGCGAAGTGCTAGCTTTGAGCCAAAAAAGCCTAGAGACCGTGCCCAGTCCCTAATTTAAGCCCCACAACTGACAATAAATAAATAAGAAATTATCCATTGTGGAATAGTAAAAATAAGAAAGTCTTGAGGAAAGATCCTTGTAAATTATATATTAGTGACAGGGTTGGTTGAGAGGATGAAACCCACAGGCTGTGGGTTCAGGTTGTGTGTTCGACATGCTAGCATTTGATCATAAGCTCTAAAAGCTTTATTTATTTATTTGTTCATTCATTTGTTTATTTTTTGGTTGGTCATGGGACTTGAACTAAGGGCCTGAGCGCTGTCCCTGTGCTCCACTTCTGGTTTTCTGGTGGTTAATTGGAGATAAGATTGTCATGGGGGTGGGGCAGGAGTTTGTCCTAGTGATAGAGTGCTTGCCTAGCATGCACGAAGACCTGGGTTCGATTTCTCAGTACCACATATATAGAAAAAAACCAGAAGTGGTGCTGTGGCACAAGCAGTAGAGCTCTAGCCTTGAGAAAGTCCAAGGACAGTGCTCAGGCCCTGAGCTCAAACCCAGGACTGGCCCCCCAAAAAAAGAAAGATTCTCATGGACTTTTGTGCCCGGGGCTGGCTTTTTTCTCCTGAGTAGCTAGGATAACAGGCATTAGTCACTGGTGCCGGCCTATGGCTTTATTTATTTATTTAATTTATTTATTTTTATCTTTTTTTGCTAGCCTTGGGCCTTGAACTCAGGGCCTGAGCACTGTCCTTGGTCTTTCCTCAAGGCTAGGGCTCTGCCACTTGAGTCACAGCACTACTTCTGGCTTTTCTATGTATGTGATACCAAGAAATTGAACCTGGATCTTTATGCATGCTAGGTAAGCATTCTACCACTAGTCCAAACTCCCAGCCTGTCCATGGGATCTTTTGCTCAAAGCTAGCACTATACTACTTTGAGCCATGGCACCACTTTTGGTTTTCTGGTGCTTAATTGGAGATAAAAGTCCTGTGGATTTTTCTTCTGCCCGAGCTGGCTTTGGACCACAATCATCAGATCTCAGCCTGCAGAGTAGCTAGGTGTGAGCCACCAGTCCCTGGCTCCTTGAGGTTTTTAACATATGAGAAAACTCATGTATTGGAGTTCCTCTGTCATTATCTGTCTTTACTTGCCTACGTATTTACTTATGTATTGCTTCTCGTGCATGTAGCTTTGTGTTTTGTTGGGGCTCAAATCCAAGCAAGGTTTTCCCTTGCTAAGTATCTGCTCCACCATTGAGCTATGCCCATAAGTCAAATTTTAACTTTTTTTTTTAAATTTCTGAACTATAACACATAGTAGCTCATGTAAATCAAGAAATAGAATAAGCCATACTAGCTACTCACGAGGCTGAAATCTGAGCATCATGGTTTTCAGGCAGGAAAGTCTTTGACTTATCTCCAGTTAACTATCAGAAAAGACAGAAGTGAAGCTGTGGTTGAGGTAGTAGAGGGCAGAAAAAAAAGATAATAATAAAACATTGTGAGTTGTACATGTGAGTGTTATTGCAAAGAAGTTGGGAACTATGTTAGAACTGTTAGATCATTCTATGTTAGAATGATGTTAGAACTGGATTCGGGCTGAATCGCTCACCTCCTCAGCCTTGGCTTTCTCACTGTTAAGATGGGGGTGATAAAGGTAATGTGATTTTTAGGCTGGCTAAGGAAAGGCCACAAAACCTAGGATTTCAGCAAATGGGAGACATTACTGCCTAAGAGAGGAGGAAAAACAAAAAGAGCCTGGCACATGAATTACTTATTCCACTCAAACCTGATGTTCCTTCCTTAGCCCTGATGCAGAATCATGTGGGAAGGGATGTGTAGACAGTCAGGCTTTTTTTTTTTCCCCCACCACAATCAGGAAGCAGGTGCTTCAGAAAGCGGAAGTGGAGCCAGCAGAGCTTTGGAGGAGTTCCTACCTAGTCATATGGCAGTCTGGCCAGTAGATAGATGCCAGGCAGAATGGGGAGGGTACCAAGGCTTCTCCTGTGTGTGCACTCGAGACCTCAGAGCACATCTGGAGTGTGATATTACATGGCCCCCAGGCTCTTTTGTGCACTGGGGCTCTACTGACACCTTGCCTCAGCCTCATGGAGGGGCTCTGAGATCATCAGAAATTGGCCCGGAGCTGGGGAACAGGACCATCCAGGCCCCTAGAGGCCAGACAATATTTCTTGGCCTATTTGTTCAAACCTATGGATTCCTATGGAATACTAATGGATTCTTCCTTTACTGGGGAGGACATGGAGGGGTAGACCAGCAGACTTCAGCTACGTCTTTGGGCACATGAACATGTGGGTAGCTTGCCCTTGGGAAAGGGGCCTGTGTCGCCTGCACTGGTACCAACTTCTGCCTTTTCTGAGCACTGACAGCTCTTCTGTGGAAGTTTTCCTCTGGTCTTCATTTTCCTTCTCTGTCAAATGGGGATGTAAAGAGTCTATGACTGACTTTTAGGGGGATTGCCTTCTCAGTCTAGGTGATGTGTGAGGAGCTTTTGTGGCCTTACCATACAGAGCTGTGCAAATGGAGGTTGTTAATATTGAGGGAGAGAGGGTGTCATGTTCTGGCTGCTACTGTCAGCTGTCTGGATCTTCAGTCCTTACTTTCTTAACACATTTATCCGCAGGTAGCAATTTGCATTTATGTGTGATACTGGGGTTTTGAATTCAGGGCCTCTTGTCTGCTAGATTTGTGATCTACTGCTTGAGCAATTTTATGTTAGGGTTTTATTTGCTGTCTAATTGGAGATGAGTCTCATGGATTTGTTGACTGGCTTGGAAGCTTGATCCTCAGATCTCAGTCTTCTGAGTAACTAGAATTATAGGCATCTGCCATTGGTGCCTGGCAAGCAACAAGTGTTTAAGGAGTGAGATGGATTCCATCAACTGCTTGTGGAAATATACAGTGAGCACATCTGCTATCAGAGCGGGTCTTTAAGGCCACCCATGTAGCATTACAACCTCACGTATAGATCAGGAAACTGGGGCCTTAAAGGAGAAAGGGACACTCTCAAGGTAAGCAAAGGAATAAGCCATGGGTGGAGAGCCAGCAGCCCTGGGGGAGGGCTCACTTACAGGACAGTGGAGGACAACCCAGCCTTGGGACAGAGGAGGAGCTGTGGCCCCAACCTGTCTCATGCCATCTCACCATCTCTAGTGTACACAGCTATACTGGAGAAGGCTGTTACCCAGGATAGCTGGGCCCTGTGTCAGGAACTCCTGTCTGGCACTCCCAGGCCTCAACACTCTGCCCCAGGGCAGAACTCTGCCCTGCACACACTGGTTCCTGGGATCAAGCCTCATTCCACTAACAGAAAGTAAACAAGGCCCAAATGTTGGGAAGGGTAAATGCCTATGAACTTGGAGGCTCAGGAACAGAGGACGGGTCCTCTCCTGTGTCCCTCCACGGGCTAGAGTCGCCTGGGGAAGTGAGATTTGGGAAGATTCACCTTTTGCCCTGTAGGGACGCTTCACCCTGGGACCTTTCAGTAGGACTTGAAGATCTGAAGGGTTTCACTCTCTCCAGGCATAGGTTCCACATATTTTGTCATTTTGGATCTCTGGCTTGGTCATAAAGGGAAATGACAGGATGGGGAAAAGAGGGACCCACCCTAACTCAAACTAAGTGAGCTGTCCCGTGCCTCCTGTACAGACTTTAGTAAATAACTATTATTTAGCAGGTGTTCCCACAGTGCTTGGCAAAGGGCTAACTGCCCACTGTGGGCAGTGACTGTCAAGGACGAGAAATGGCAGCAACTCCCACGTGAGAGTGGATGACCAAGGAGGCTGCCCCAGGCCACCACAGCCTAATCCTGCCTTGCAACAGGGTCCCAGGGTCCCAGGTTCTTTCCTTTTGCTACAGGAAGCGGTCATCTTCGCCCTGCTCCTTGCCCTGTCCTCTACCCTTAAACTGTTTTCCAGGATCAGGAAAAGGCAGGGCAGGATCTCGGCAAACAGGAAGTAAGAGCCACCTCCTGGCAGGTGCCCCAGGCTTGCCTGGATCTCTGGGATAAGACTGTTTTCTGGGATTGTCTCACTGTCCTCCATTTCTCCTGGGGGTGAGGATGGACTGTGCACTGTGTCACTTCCTCACTTCCTCCCCAGCCCCAAGCCCTATAGCCACAGAACTCTCAAACCCTGAACCTCAGCACCTCCCCTTGGCTGATCTCATCGTCAGCTTCCTCTGTGAAAGGGTGGTGGGAAGTCCCCATGAGGATGCAAGAAGAAAATCTTAGAACTTCTGTGTCTGTCTCCCTCCCCCTCCCCTCTCTCTCTCTGTTGGTCGTGGGGCTTGAACTCTGGGCCTGGACGTTGTCCCTGACCTCTTCAGCTCAAGGATACCACCCTATACCTTCAGCCACTTCACCACTCCTGGTTTTCTAGTGGTTAATTGAAGATAAAAGTCTCTCGAATTTTAGTTCCCAGACTGTCTTGGCTTTGAACCACGATTTTCCAATCTCAGGCTCCTTAGTAGCTAGGATTACAGGTGTGAGCCACTGTGCCCAGCTTGTGTCTCATTTTTAAAAATGAGTATTGTATGTTAAATATATGTTCCCTTTTTGTAAAGTGATTTGAGGGATTTTGCTCATGTGTATCAGCAACAGATATCTACAGCCAATCTTTAGGCAAGCAGGAGACAGTAAACTCATTCTGTTGGTAAACTCATTCTCCTCCTCCAAACATGGTATTAAATATCAAGTATAGCTGGGCCCCATGGCTCACATCTGTAATCCTAGCTACTCTGGAATGTGAGATCTGAGGATCTTGGTTCAAAGCCGATCCAGGCACTAAAGACCAGGAGACTCTTTATCTCCAAGTAACCACTAGAAAATGGGAAGTGGTGCTGTGGTTCAAGGGATAGGGCAGTAGCCTTGAGCTGAAGAGCTCAGGGACAGTGGTTAGGCCCAGAGTTCAAGCCCCATGTCCCCCTCACCCCCCCAAAAAAAATCAAGCATATTGCTTGGCACCTGGGGCTCATTCAGTAGGAGCTGGCACTGTTCCTGTTGATTAGTAAAGGCCATAGACACACAAATGACAGCTCATGTTTGTGTCATGCTTTCATTCACAATGCCCTCCAATAGTGATCATCTCATTACAGGCTTCCGGGCAGCTGAAGTGATACCAGTATCCTGTTTTGTGTCATATTGTTTATTTCGGTGCTAATACTGGGAATTGAACTCCGGGGCTTGAGCACTTATTTAGTTTGTTTTACTCAAGGCTGGCATTCTACTACTTGAGCCACACTCCACTTCTAGCTTTTTGCTGGTTAATTGGAGACAAGAGTCTCATTTTTTCTGCTTGAGCTGGCTTCTAACTTGGATCCTTACATCTTGGCCTCTTGAGGATCTAGGATCACAGACAATGAGCTGCCAGCACCCAGCTCAGATATCCCATTTTAGAGGTAGAAACTAAGGCTTGTCAAGACTGAGTCTCTTGTTCAGAAAAATGTATATGGGTGCTGTCTTGGTGGAGTTCTGCAGAAGACTGTCCCATCTTGAAAGATTTTCCCTCTTTCTTAGGTCATCACTCCCCCCCCCCCCCCCCGCCTAGTCACTCATCTTCCTATGTTTCCTAGACTGGCCTTGAACTCATGGCTTCAGCCTCCCTCAATAACTGGAACCATTGGTGCTTACCACTATGCCTATGTTAAGTGATCCCAGGAAGGGAGAGGTTGGTTTGCTGTCCTTCACCTGACACTTCTGCCCTGTAGATCAAATACCATGAAGAGTTTGAGAAGAGCCGCATGGGCCCCAGTGGGGCCGAGGGGATGGAACCGGAGCGCCGAGACACCCAGGACAGCAGCAGCTACCGGCGGCCCCAGGAGCAGCAGCAGCCACACCACATCCCGACCAGTACCCCGGGTGAGTGTCTGCCTTGTGAGGCCAGAATGTGAGGCCAGGCTGCTGTAACCTCAAGAAAGAGGTTGCAGAGAAAACCCCAGGCATGCACACATACTTTTAGAGACCTGACCCTCACACCCCCCAAGGCCATTATCAGTGGCAAGGGCATGAACCAAGCTTGGATTCAAGCCCTGAGCTGGGCTGAGGACAGGACCCTCCCTCCCAACGCACCCACACACGTGACACGATGCAGAGCCCTAGCTGTAGAGCCCCTGGCACCGTGTGCGTGCATGTGCGTACACGCGTGCGCACACACATACACAGGCACACAGAGGCAACAAGGCTTTGAGAGTGGAGATTGTTTCGTAGAAGAGGCAGGGGTTGGTTAGATCTGGCCAGACATTTTCTGATGCTTTTATTCACCTACCTTCCAGCTTACCAGCAGCCTCAGCAGCAGCAGGTGACACCGTCCTATGGTGGCTACAAGGAGCCTGCAGCCCCAGTCTCCATACAGCGCAGTGCCCCCGGCGGGGGAGGGGTGAGTGGCTGGCTGGAGGGGAGAGATCCTGGAGCTGGAGATCCATAGGCTAGAGCGAGTGAGGCTGGTTGGCCTCTCTCCTGTTGTCTGTGTGGGTAGTGTGGGATGGGGGGCGGGGTGGTCAGCCTCACAGAGGACGTATGCTGGAGTAGCTAAGTCCGACTGGGATTGGGTCCCGTGTTCTAGCCCTGGGTATATCATTCTTCCTACCTGGGCACAGGTGAAGCACCTTTCTGCTTGGAACCTTCTAGACCTGGACCTTGTTTGCTCTTTTTTCATGAGGGTAACCCACTTTGTCCTTACTTCTGAAGGCCCTTCCCAAACTAACCCATAGCAAATGGATCTCTCCTGACACTTTCTGTCTCTTGCGCCTCCTCTCCACCCTCCCCCTCACTGGAGAACTTCCCTCTGGAGCACGTTCTCCAGTTTGAAGCATTATTTGACCAGGCATGGTGGTACACTCATAGAATCCCAGTACTTGGAAGTCTGAAGCAGAAAGATGGTAAGTTGGAGGCCAGCCGAGGATAGGTCAGCCTGGGAAACAGGGATACATAGTGAACCCTGTCTCAAAAATAAAATAAATGGGGGTCGGGAGTTTGGCCTGGTGGTAGAGTGCTTGCCTAGCATGCACGAAGACCCAGGTTCGATTCCTTGGTACCACATACTTAGAAAAAAGCTGGAAGTGGTGCTGAGGCTCAAGGGGTAGAGGAATGGTGCCCAGGCTCAGAGTTCAAGCCCTACAACGGACAAAACAAAAACACTCCCAGCATGTGTCAGGAGGCAGAGAGAGTATACTTTCACCTTGTCCTCTGTCTGGCTCTTAGTAGATAACCATTTTTTTTGTTGTTGTTTTTGCCAGTCATTGGGCTTGGACTCAGGGCTAAGCACTGTTCATGGGCTTTCCTCAAGGCTTGCACTCTACCACTTGAGCCATATCACCACTTCCAGCCTTTTCTGTGTATATGGTACCAAGGAATTGAACCCAGAGCTTCACCATGCCAGGCAAGCACTCTACCACTAGGCCATGCTCCCAGCTAGATATACTTTTTTTTTTTTTGGTTGGTTGGTTGATTGTGGGGCTTGAACTCTGGGCCTGGGTGCTGTCCCTGAGCTCTTCAGCTCAAGGCTACTGCCCTACTCCTTGAGCCACAGCCCCGCTTCCTGTTTTCTGTAGTTAATTGGAGGTAAAGTCTCACAGACTTTAGTGCCCGGGCTGGCTTTGAACCATGATCCTCAGATCTCAGCCTCCTGAGTAGTGAGGATTACAGTCATGAGCCACAGCTCCTGGCTAGATAACCAAATATCTTATGAAAGGGTGAGTGCTCTTGGAAAGGAAGAAACAAGCCAGGCACGGTGGCTAGCTACTCTGGAGGCTAAGCTCTGAAGCCAGCTCTCGCAGGAAAGTCTGTGAGACTCTGCAGATCCAGGTCACCAGCAGAAAACTGGAAGTGACACTGTGGCTCATAGTGGTAGAGCACTAACCTTGAGCTGAAGAACTCAGGGACGGTGTCTAGGCCCAGAGTTCAAGCCCCACAACTGCACCCCCCCCCAAAAAAAAAAAAAAGAAAGGAAGCCCATGTCATGGTTCATTGTTCTCCTAAATCTGCTTCAGCGTGCCCCCCACCCAGTTAGAACTCAAGGGGGCTCTGGGAGTGTAGCTCAGCACTTGTCTCCCTCCCCCCCAGAAGCGGTACCGTGCGGTGTATGACTACAGCGCTGCGGATGAGGACGAGGTCTCCTTCCAGGACGGGGACACCATCGTCAACGTGCAGCAGATTGACGACGGCTGGATGTACGGGACCGTGGAGCGCACGGGCGACACGGGCATGCTGCCAGCCAATTACGTGGAGGCCATCTGAGCCCCGTGGTCCCCCTCCTCCTTCTTCAGTGCATTCCATGGCATCGCATCCATCCTGGGGCCTCACCGGTCCACCCTTCAGTGTCTCTTTTTCTAAGATCAGCGACAGCTTGTTTTATTCCAATCCTTTGCTCCTCTAGCTTCTTTTGCCAACCGAAGCCTCGTTCTGCCACTTTCTCGGGTTCTTTCATCTAGCAGGTTTTCCCCTCTCCACCTCTTCATTTCCCTCTGGATAGAGTAGGCAGGTACCCTGGTAGGGCTGGAGTGTGGTCAGGAAACATATTAGCTCATAGCCTCACTGCCCCTCTCTCTAACCATCCTGCCTAATTCCTCAACCCAGACATTCCAGGGCAGGGGCTCACCTCAGCCCCCAGGACTCTCAAGCAGTACTCTGCACAGTCCCCTGAGATGGGAGGCTCTGAAGTTATGTGGGGACCCGTGTGATCGGCTTGACCTCTTGTCCTCAAAGAAGGGGCTCCCTGCCCCGCCTCGCACGCTGCAGAAGAATACAATTCCTACTTTTGAGATGAATTCCTGCCCCCGTGTGCATTCCTTCTGGTACTTTGGCCCACACTGACCTAGAGAGCTCCCTGGAAGGCACAGCCAGAGTCAAGCTGTGCCTTTCTTCATGTTAGGGCCAGGCTCAGAAGGCAGGAAAAGGTGTTCACCCCCCACCCGTGCAGCTCTGCTTGCTGACTCCATCTCCAGGGAGCGCATCTCAATTGCCTCCTGGGCTGGAAGCCATATCCCAAAGGGTTCCAGGCTGGGCTGCCTGTGGTGGGGATCCAGGTGAGGCCCCTTCTCGTGGGCAAAGACGCCAGATGGTCTTGGAACTGTTCCCAGCCAGGAGAGACCTCTGTGTCTCTAGTGGGGTCAGTGGAGACAGGAGTGAGACTGCAGGTGTCTGTGCTGAGGGTGATTGGTGAGAATAAGAAGAAGGCAGGATGCATCAGACAGGCAGGCAGACACAGCTGCTTCACTCTGAGATTTCTTCTAGATGTTAAGAAAGCCACTGCCACCTTTATCCTTTGCAGGGTGCTATGCAGAAGTTAGGGCTGGTTCTGGGCTGGGCGGGACCTGTTGCCGAGTTACAGGCATTTTCCCTTCCCTGTCTTTATGTGGAGAGTTGCAGAGTTAGGGTACCAGAAGGCCCCGGGTCCCCCATACCATGGTGCCTCACTTTGGGCTTTTCCCTCTCACTTCCACAAAGCCCCCTCGTAGCCAGGAAGCGGGTCCTGGGGTTACAAAACTGGAAGCACTGACTCTGGGCTGAGAGGGACAGTTGGTGCTATGTCCATCTGAGGACAAGGACAGCCTGCGCTTGGCTTTCCTCATCTCCAGGTTTTCTTGTCACCCCCAAGGTCTCCCTCTCTCATCTTCACCCTGAGTCTAACTCTAGTATCCGACAGGTAAGGCCTGAGCTGGGAGGGCATGTCCTATTCAGCCATCTAATCCTAGCAGCCCTACAAGGGCTCTCTAGGCCAGCAGCTGAGGAAATGACATTGGGGGGAATTCCTGCCAGAAATGTTCCTTTTCCTTTCAAGCCCCAGCCTAGGTCAGGACAGGTAGATTGGGGAATCACGGGGGGGAGGGGGGGTTGGGGGGGGGAGGGTCGTTGATGTCTTCTTGGGTGATGTACCAGTTCCCGAGGCACTAATCCGTTCCATTTTCTCTTGATCTCAAAGCACACTGTGAGTCTGGGGACAGGTCAGGAAAGGCTCCCTGTTGGAGATCCTGAAGTTGAGAGGATCTGGAACACACATGGGAGGAGCCAGAGGTCTCCTGCTTCCTTTCAGTTGACTCCCTGCAAAATCGGGAGATGCTTTCTTCCCCTCCCCCATATCGAGAGGAGGGGCCGTCACACTGGTGCTGAGGGACCCAGGGCTGCTGCAGTCCCATGTTCCTTTCCAGAATCATTCTCCCCTAGAAGACCACAGAACCTGAGGGCTGGGCTGATCCCCCCCACATCCCCCTCCCCCATCTTTGTCACCTCTCACAGAGGTCTTTTAGTCAATTGAATCCCAGAAGAGAAGACGCCTCAGCTAGAATGTGAACTTAATTTTTGTGGACCAATCCTCCAGTGTAAGAAGTCCAAGGGTGGAGAAGCATGGATTCTCCTAACACTGCTTCCTGCCTGCTCCCTACGGCTCCCTCCAGGGAAAACTTTTATTGCTTAGTTTCTGCCTTTTCCCCTTCACATATGCACTTTTGGGCCTTTTTCTTTTTTAAAAAAATATATATAGCTGGAAAACAAGACAAAGACAATGTACCATCCCCAGAAGCCTGTATTTAAAAAGAAATAGAAGTGACCCTGTGAAAATGGCCTCTGTCCAAACATTTCGTGTGTGTGTGTGTGTGTGTGTGTGTGTGTGTGTGTGTGTGTGTCTACGCACTCATCTTTTATATGGGGTTGTCTTTCCTTGGTCTGTTTGATCCCCTCCCTTGTGAGCTTGTGCTTGGGATCAGATCTTCCCGGTCTGTTATGACTCTGAACATTGACTTGAACCACAACTGAATCTTTTTCCTGGTGACTCAAATAAAAGTATAATTTTTACCTGCGGACTTGGCTTCCTCTTTGTCTCTGAGGGGCTCCTGGGTACGCATGTCCTGTCTGCCAGGGGGATATTAGCTCGTTACCCTCTGAGAGCCAGGCAGAGAAGGACTAAGTCAGAGCCAGCCGGCAGCTTGCTGTCCTCTGGGCCCTGACAGTGTCCTCTTGGTTGAGAACTTTCCCCTAGCCTGCTGCTGCCTTCATCACTCCTCTCTACTCAGCTGATGACAGTCCCAGATCCCAGACACGTTTCTGAGCTTAGTCTCTTATGTCACACTTCTGCAGTGAAATGTCCAAGTGCATCGGGGCAGATGGAGTCCCATCTTAACTCCATGGAACCTGGCTAGGGTTTGGCTCAGGGCCTGCTTCATCTGTGAAATGACAGAAAGACGGACTAGCCTTCATTATACCTTACGAATGTGACTTCCTGTTTCTCCTCTCCCTATCCTCCTAGCAGCCCTGGGAGGGAAGTAACTAATTCAGATAGCATAGCTGAAATCAGAAACACTAATTGGCTCAGTGTAAGTTACAGCCTGTGACAGCTGGGGCCTTTGGATACCAGCACGACAATCAGTCTTGAGCCACCTGCGCGAGTGTACCAGGTATTCCCCTGTCCTGGGCTGCCCTCTATGTATCTCTAGGCTTAACTGCATGCATCCGGGGTCTGATAGACTCCCTTCTTGCTCAAGGAAGCAGTAGTAAAGAGGCATCTCTCCCATCCCCCAACAACTCCCAAGGGGCCCCCCCCCCCTCTATTTCACTAGTAGCTGCCTGTCCAAATGCTTTGTCCCCACCTGGACCTCTGGCCTCAAGTACAAAGGAAGAGAAGGAAAAGAATTCTTCCAGCTGAGCATTTGTAATCAGAAGAATGACACAGAGCTGAACATGAATGAGGAGTATGGAGGCGGTACCCGGGTAACACAAAGCAACAATGACACCGCATACCCGCCCCCCACATCTACACACAGAGCTGGCTGCTTACTACGTTCCCAGCAAGAGGGCAGGAGTCGGCAGAGCTAGAGCAGGTTCACTATTGGCTTGTCTTTCACCCTCTCACTGCTCCTCCCTGGTAGGTTTCTGTCACCTGTCTCTTGTCACCTTCCAAGCCAGTAGAAGGGGTAGGCCGGCTTCCTGTTCACAGGAAACTCTGTGCTCCAACCAATGGGAGGAATTTCTGGATTTTCCTTTGGAAATAGCCTAAGTTCCTAAGGCTTAGTGTTATCAAGGAATTGCTAGTGTCTATTCCTGAGCTATGTTTGGACTTGAGCCAAGGAGACTAGACCCTAGAGATGTTCCAGGGGATTTTTTTTCCCCCTAATTTAGCAGGAAACAGCCAAGTATGGTGGTTCACTCTAGTAATACCAGCACTTGGGAAGTTGAGGCCAGAGAATTCAGTCCAAGGTCAGTCTGAGTTACACAGCAAAACTGCTGGAGGGAAAAAAAAAAAAAATTTAAAGGGGCTCATTGCTGGTGGTTCAAGCCTGCCATCCTAGCTGCTCAGAAGGCCAAACCAGGCATGACAGTCTATGAGACTCATCTCCAACTAGCTACCAGAAAACTAGAAGTGGTGCTGTAGTTCAAAGTGGTAGAACACTAGCCTTGAGCTAAAACACTCAGGGACAGTTCCCAGGCCCTGAGTTCAAGCCCCACAACAACAACTTTTTTTTTTTTTTTTTGGTTTTATTGTTTCTTTTTTTTTTTTTTTTTTTTTTTGCCAGTCCTGGACTTGAGCTCAGGGCCTGAGCACTGTCCTTGGACTTTCTCAAAGCTAGAGCTCTACCACTTGAGCCTCAGCACCACTTCTGTTTTTTTTCTATGTATGTGGTACCAAGGAATCGAACCCGGGTCTTCATGCATGCTAGGCAAGCACTTTAACCACTAGGCCAAACTCCCGGCCCAACAACAACTTTTAGAAGGAAATATTTGAGATATAAAATGGCAGAAAGTTCTGGGCACTGGTCTCTCAATACCTACAATCTTAGCTACTCAAGTTTAGCCTGAGATATGAGGATCCTGGTTCAAAGCCAGCCTGGGCAGTAAAATCCAATTGATCACCCAAAATCCAGAAGTGGAGCTGTGGCTCAAGTGGTAGAGGCTAGCCTTGAATAAAAAAAGCTCAGCCACAGTGTTTATGCCCTGAGTTCAAATCCTGGGACTGGCATCAAGAAAAGGAGTCTTGTCTTTTTCTTGTTGCTGTTTAAAGACATCAAGACTTCAAATTTCAATCTGTCTTCCCTCAGAAGCTATTTGGATTTTCCTTTCTAGTCACTCTCACTATACAAGAATAGGCATGGGGTATTTCAGTGTCCTCTCTGGATAATACCATGCTGAACTCACTGAGGATACAAAGACAAAGGTGGATGATACTGGCACAGACGTGAAGGGCCTAGAGGGAGGAAAGGCCTCAAGGTCAATGCTGTAAATGGAATCACATGGCACAAAGGGCCTTGCACGGGGCAGTGCAGTCTAGGGATCAGAGGACTCCCAAGATCATCAGGGCAAGCCAATCTGGGGTAGGAGAAAGCCAGTGGACTTTGAAGAATGGGAGCCATGTGTGAGTCTCAGATCCCACAAGCTCCTGACTACCTCTGAGCTCCACGCCTCAAGACCTGAGAACCCACAGCAGACTGAAATTCCACCATGTGTGCAATCACTGGCACAGTGAAAGCCATGTAAATGGTAGTCCATTATCTAGGAGGACATCTAAGACCTATTCCCCCAGAATATGACCTCTGAACTTGCCAGTGGCCCACCCACCTACCCACCAGCCATTCTTCTGCTGACAATTTGCTATAGATGTGTGAAAGAAAAAGAGGAGAACAAAAGCAGCCAGGAGAAAGAATTCATTGTGTGTGTGTGTGTGTGTGTATGTGTGTGTGTGTGTGTGTGTGGTAGGGGGTGGGGGGTGTATCTGGAGAGAGGATAGAGATTCCCCTCCTCCCCCTTCTCCCCTAGCAGCAGGCTGGGAGTAGACACTGAGTATCTAAAAGCAGATAGCATTTCCAAAGGAAGGGCCCGACTGGATTCCTAGGGAGAAAATTGAGGCTGTTCCCCTCTGTGAATCTAAATGTAGCAGTTCCCTGGTTAGCCATCCCTGGCTTTGTGATTGGTTGACTGTGGTGGTGGAGGAGGGGCTCAATAAGCTGCTGCTGGTTGGAGTCACCGCATCTCTGTTTCTCCGTCCCTGAGAAGGGGAGGGGACAATTGTAAAGGAGCCATTTCTCTGCACTGACTGCCACCTCGGGCGTTTACAGCTCCAGTCTCCCCAAAATCCAGTGCCTCCTGGGCCTAAGACTGCGCAATGCTGGATATTTTCATCTTGATGTTCTTTGCCATCATAGGCTTGGTGGTTTTGTCCTACATTATCTATCTACTTTAGTAGCTGGGGCAGAAAGCTTACAGAACGGCGCAGAGGAAAAGGATGGAGCCCCAGGTTCCAGCATTCTTCTTGTGGATGCATGGGTGGATATATATGTATATATACATATATCTTTTCTTCTGCTTTTGATCATTAATTTGGGTATCAATTTTAAAAAAATCAAATTAAAAGAGAACTTGTGTTGCTTTTTCTTTCCCCCCAGCTGCACTGACGAAGCATTTCTCAGACCACTTTGAAAAGAAGAAGAAATGCAAGCTTCGTTTTTTGAGACCTAATTTAAGGTACGATCATTCACAATTAAAAAATCAGCCTTCCAATGCTTTGGATTTTCCAAGTAAGACTGGTCGCAAATGTTGGGTATGGCAAGGAGAAACTATCATTTCCTGATTTCCCCTTCCAGTTAGGTGTACAGCTAAATTGTCCATTTTCTCCCACCAATAAAAGGTAAAAATGCATCTTTATATGTTTGCTTGGTGCTTTAAAACTATGCTGGTATAATTGTATGAATTAATTCATTAGTAGCTCCTTCTCACTAGAGGATGAGGTAGCAAATAAAATGTATTGGGGGGAGGGGTAGTGGTTTGTTTTCCCAGCTGTTAAATCCATCAGGGAAGAAGGAGGAACTGGGAATTCCCTTCCTGATTCCCTTCCTATGCCTGGCTACTACTGAGTATCTTTGCAATGTTCCTCTCTGAGTGTTTTTGTTTCTGGGTTTTTTTCATAGCTCCCATCTGCAATCCAGTGAGAAACCTCTTATCATCAGCAGTCCTGCTGCCTGGAAGACTTCTTCCAGCACATCGGGGTTTGGTTAAGTCCTGGCCAGCAAGGGACTTGGAAAGGCACAGGTAGAGGTACTTCCAGGATGTCAGGAGTTCCTGCCATCCCCTGACAGGTGCTGAGTGTATTTGAGCCGTGAGAGCCTGTGGAGGACACCAACATTTAGAAATGTAGACTTATGAAAGTCACTCTGGAGAGCTGTTCAAAGTTTCATGTGGGTAGTCTTTCCTTGAGTCTCAATGCCGTGGCACCAGATGCTAAAAATGAGTTCACTCCTTTCTGTCTCACCGACAGAAGATCCCTTGAAAGTGCAAGGTGTCTGTCTTAGTAGTGTGTCTATAGTTTCTACAGATGGTTGCACAATCTGAGGTTGTGTGGTCTTCCTTAGCTCACTCTTCAGCCAGAAGAAACTTCTCATTGGACTTACATTTCTTCCACACCTAGACTACTTGTGTCCAGCTTCTCATGCAAAGAATGAAATGTTATGTAGTTCTCATTCTTTGTACCTAATTACAAATTATTAAAATACAAAATGGTCAATCTTATCTGATTTAGGAAAAATCTTACCCCAAAGAATATTTTGTTTTGCTTATTTTGTCAAATGTCCCATTTTTGTTGTTGTTCTTTGTTCTTTTTTCTTTTGCCAGTCCTGGGTCTTGAACTCAGGCCCTGAACACTGTCCTTGGACTTTCCTCAAGGCTAGCATTCATGTATATGATACCAAGGAATCAAACCTGGATCTTCGTGTATGCTAGGCAAGCACTCTACAACTAGGCCAAACTCCTGGCCTGCAAATATTCCTTTCTTAGAAAACAAAACTGTCAGCCTGGCATAGTGGCTCAGGAGGCTGGGATTGGAAGATCACAGTTCAAAGTTAGCCCAGGCACTAAAATCTGTGAGATTCTTATCTCCAATTAACCACCAGAAAACCGGAAGTGGCATTGTGGTTCAAGGGGTAGGGCAGTAGCCTTGAGCTGAAGAGCTCAGGGACAGCACCCAGGCCCAGAGTTCAAGTCCCACAACCAACCCCTTTCTACCCCCCCCCCCGCCTCCCCGCCTAAATAAAAAACCTGTCAATATATTTCTTCACCCAATTAGGTTGAAGGGACTATATATCTCTCCCCCACCCTCCACCAGTCCTGGGGCTTGAACTCAAAAATGAGTTCCCTGGGCACTGTTCTGAGCTTCTTTTGCTCAAACCTAGTGTTCTACCACTTGAGCAACAGTGCCACTTTCAGCATTTTCTGTTTATGTAGTACTAAGGAATGGAAGCCAGGACTTCATGCATGCTAGGCAAGCACTCTACTACTACCCCACATTCCCAGCCTGAAACTATAGACCTTGAGATTCAGATTAGAACTGGTCCCCAGGTCTGTAGTGTGTATTCCTTTGAAAAATTCATGATAATTCATCATATGGCTTTCCTTTTAAGCTTAAAAATAAAGGTGTGTGGTGGGGGTTGCTGGGGAAGTGGTAGAGTACTTGCTTAAGCAAGTATGAGACCCTGAATTCAAACCTTAGCATCCCCTAAAAATTAATAAAGTAAAGAAAATTAAGTAAAAAGATGAGATTAGGGCTGGGAGTTTGGCCTAGTGGTAAAACTGCTTGCCTCGCAAGCACAAGGACCCAGGTTCTATTCCTCCGTACCACATACATAGAAAAAGCCGGAAATGGTGCTGTGTCTCAAATGGCACTATCCTTGAGAAAGCCCAAGGATAGTGCTCAGGCCCTGAGTTCAAGTCCTGAGACTGGCAAAAAAAAAACAGATGCGATTAATAGTTTCTTGTAATATTGTGTTCCATTGCTGTTTTAAAAAGAAAGAAAACTAAGTGGTGTGCCAGTGGCTCATGCCTATAATCCTAACTACTCAGGAGGCTGAGAGCTGAGGTCCACAGTTCAAAGCCAGGTTGGGCAGGAAAGTCTGTGAGACTCTCATCTCCAATAATCTACTCAGAAAAGGCTGGAAGTGGTACTGTGGCTCATGCAGTAGAACACTAGCTTGAGCAGTTTGAGGAACAAAATAAGACACCAGCCTCTTTTGCTTTTCCTTCCTTTCTTCCCTTCCTCCTTTCCTCCCTCCCTCCCTCTCTTCCTCCTTCTCCTCTTCCTCCTCCTCCTCCTCCTTCTTCTTCTTCTTCTTCCCCCTCCCCACCTCTCTCTTTCAGTAGGGATTGAATCCAGAGTCTTGAACATAGGAGGCAAAGCACTTTACCACTAAGTTACAACTCAGCCCAGGACCCTCATCTTTAAAAAAAAATAATAATAAGTAGAATTGACATGGTTCACTCCCGTAAGCTCAGCTAATAAGGAGTCAGCTATCAAGAGGATTGAGGTTTGAAGCAGGCAAAAAAAGCTAGCAACCATAAAGCTAACTGATACATCCTTGTCATTGCAGCTATAAAGAGAAGTACTCTGGTTTTAGAACATCTGTCTAGCAAGACTGAGGTCCTGAGTTCAAATTCCAGTATTATCAAAGTAGTAATAGTAATATACACAAGAAAAAACACTGTTATCCTCTGACAAATTGTGTGATTCTCAATATGTCATTTAAAATTTAGGGCTATTATTTATTCTGTTAGATGAAAGGAGATAAAATAGTAATAGTCTCTCCCATTTAAGAATTATAGTGTTCTAGGATGCATTATCTTGAGAAATTACACTGAAAACAGAATTCCCACAGAACAAATGCTTTTTTTCTGTGTCCCCCACAACAAGTACTGTTGTACCCCAATTCCTAGAACCCCGAAAAGACCACCAGAGGCCACAGTCAAAGCTTAAGAGCAGGGGTCGTTTTATTTACGAGTCTAGACTCGGCTCTGAGTACCAGCAGCCGGCAACGCTGAAAAGGCCCTGAGCAAGAACTTTACACTGCTTTTATAGGGAAAGTACAATTACCTGATTGGCTATTTGACTCAAACCACTGGTCGAATCAGAGCTCAGGTGTCTAACCACTGAGCACCAAGCTGTTACCACCTGGGGTTCAAGTACATGGGCCCTAAACAAGGGGGGGGGTGGTCATTCCCAGAACATGGAACAATCTTGGCACAACAGTAGAACAAATTCTGAGTAGTTGACCATCCTTTCTTTGCCCCCTAACATGATATATATATATATATATGTATACATAATATATATATATATATATATATATATATATATATATTTTCTTTTTTTCTCCCCAGTCCTGGTGAACTCAGAATCTGGGCACTGTCCCTGAGCTTCTTTTGTTCTAGCACTCTGAACTTGAGCCACAGTGCCATTTCTGGCTTTTTCTGTTTATGTGGTACTGAGGAATTGAACCCAGGCTTCATGCATACCAGGCAAGCCACATTCCAGCCCAAACATGGTATTATATAATGAAAATTCAACTGTAATTTTTTTTTTTGGCCAGTCCTGGGGCTTGAACTCAGGGCCTGAGCACTGACTTTGGACTTTCTCAAGGATAGTGCTCTACCACTGGAGCCGTAGCACCACTCCCAGCTTTTTCTTTTTCTTCTTTTTTTGGTTGGTCATGGGGCTTGAATTCTGAGTCTGGGTGCTGTCCCTAAGCACTTCAGCTCAAGGCTAGCACTCTACCACTTGAGATTCAGTGCCACTTCCAGTTTCTGATGGTTAATTGGAGATAAGAGCCTGCCTAGGCTGGCTTTGAACCCAAAACCTCAGATCTCAGCCTCTTGAGTATTGGTGCCCTGCTACTTCTGGCATTTTCTTTTCTTTTCTTTCTCATTTTTCTTTCTTTTTTTTCTTTCTCTCTTTCTCTCTCTCTCTTTCTTTCTTTCTCTTTCTTTTTTTTTTTTATGGGTTATGGGGCTTGAATTCGGCCTGGGGTGCTATCTCTGATCTCGGCAGCTTAAGGCTACCACCCTACCTTTGAGCCTGGGGGTTGTCCCTGAGCTCTTCAGCTCAAGATTACTGCCCTACCCTTGAGCCAAGCCCCACTTTCCTGTTTTCTAGAGGTTAATTGGAGATAAGAGTCTCAGGTCCTTTTGTGCCCTGGCTGGCTTTGAACCTTAGTCCTCAAATCTCAGCCTCCTGAGTAGCTAAGATTATAGGCGTGAGCCACAGTGCTAGTAACTTCTGGCTTTTTCTATATATGTAGTACTGAGAAATCGAACCCAGGTCTTCATGCATGCTAGGCAAGTACTCTACCACTAGGCTAAACTCCTAGTCCTTATAAATCTTTTTTTAAAAGCAGTAATGGGTATATTTTGAGGATAAAATGGCAATATTTATTTACTCCAAATATGTGTCAGGAAAAATTTGCATAAACTCTTCCTTGACATTTCCCGCTAAAACATTCCCCTGACTCCTTCACCTAACCTTGAGTTTCAAAGTACAATTTTTTTTTTTAACTCAACATAGGGTCTCATTGGATGTATAGTCCAGGCTGACCTTAAATTCAAAAATCTTCCTGTCTCAGCCTTCTTAGTACTAGGATTATAGACATGAACCACCACACCCAGCTTCAAGCTATCATTTTCTACGTCAAGGCAAGACAGCAGTTCTCCATTCTTATTGAGGCAAGTGTAAGTGAGAGTTTGGAGAAATCTAAAGCACTGTTAATTATAGGCTTTAATTTGCGAACTCAGATTTTCTGTTTTAGCATTCTAAGCGACTAGAGATAATTTTTTTTTTTTTTTTGTGGGAATCATAGGGCTTGAACTCTGGGCCTGAGCACTGTCCCTGGGCTCTTCAGCTCAAGGCTACCACCCTACCCCTGAGCCGCAGCCCCATTTCCTGTTTTCTAGTGAATAATTGGAGATAAATAGTCTTAGGTTCTTTAGTGCCCAGGCTGGCTTTGAACAGTGATCCTCAGAACTCAGCCTCCTGAGTAGCTAAGATTACAGGCGTGAGCCTCCACACACAGTGTAGAGATAATCTATTAAAGTTAAATTTCAAACTGCTTGCAGTGATAAAACTTTGAAAATATGATCTCTGTAATATAAAATTTACAAATCTGTATTATGCAACATGATGTCTAATCCTGTTTGGCTGACAATGTAGTTAAATGCCTGAATAATTGTAAATTACTTAGAAAAACACTAAATGACATAATGCTAGTATGACTCATACAAACACCTAAGTGGAAAAAAAATAGATTTGAAAAAAACTATTTTTTTCAAAAGTGATATAGCTTATTTTGGGCTGAAGGATTATCATGAAAATAGATTTGAGATAACTAAAGAAAAATGTTCGTTGTTCTTTTTTGTCAATCATGAGGCTTGAACTTGGTATGGGTGCGTCCCTGAGCTCTTCAGCTCAAGTTTAGTGCGCTATTACTTTGGGCCACAATGCTACTTCCAGTTTTCTGGTAGTTAATTGGAGATAAGAGTCTCATGGACTTGCGTGCTTGGGCTGGTTTTGAACCATGGTCCTCAGATCATGAGTAGCTAGGATTGCAGGCATGAGCCACTGGCTTCTGTCTAACTGTTTTTCTTGGTGTCTGGAATCAAACTCAAAGTTTCTGACCTTGAAATTGGAATGACCTAATTGATTAAATTTCAGAAAATGCACTTGTTGGTTTGTTTGTTTTTGTCAGCCATGGGGCTTGAAGTCTGGGCTTGGGCACTGTCCCTGAACTCTTCAACTCAAAGCTAGTGCTGCTCAACGCATCCTGCTGGCTTCTCCCCAGAAGACAAATACTCATCAAGATCAAGAAGTGCTTCAGGGTGCTCATGACCCCAAAGCCGGGCTCTGCCCTTGGAGGGTCACTCTCTTTCCTTTCTCCATCTGCTCCCTTGGGAAATTCAGTGACTAAAATGCCTCCATGGGGAGCCTAGAGGCAGCCAACCACCACTGAGATAATTCCAACCTTGCCTTTAATCCTGTTGTTTATTTGTTTACATAAAACAAATTTGACATTTTCTGCATTTTGAATTACTGCCAGGTTATTAGAAACAAAATTATTTGAAAGAACCGCATAGGCATACCCCTACCCCCCACCCACCCACTGCCATAAGCTCAGGGATAACACCCAGGGCCTGAGCACTGCCCTTGGGCTTTCCTCAAGGCTAGTGCTCTACTACTTAAGCCACAGCTCCACTTCTGGTTTTCTAGTAATTAATTAGAGGTAAGATTCTCATGGACTTTTGTGCTTCGGCTGACTTTGAACCAGAATCCTCAGATCTCACCCTCCCCAGTAGCTAGGATTACAGGTGTGAGTCATCCGGTACCTGGCTCATTTCTAACTTTTTAGTGGTTAAGAAGAGTCCTATGGACTTTCCTGCCCAGGCTAGCTTGGAACTGCAATGCTCAGGTCTCAGCCTCCTGAATGGCTAGGATCACAGATGTGAGCCACCAGCACGTGGCTGTATATTTTCTTTTGGAATGTTTTTACTGTACTGTCTAGGAGAATATAAAAGATGATTCAATTGTACCAACACAGTTTATGCTTTCCTCCATTTATAGACCATTTGTATGATTTATAACCTTTTATATAATTCAACACAGACACATAACTTCTTTTGGACCTTTTTTTAATCTGCTAGTTTATATAAAACATGAGTGAAATATAATGTTCTTTGTTATCATATGCCAAGAAGATGGTAAAGAATGTGATTTATTCCAAACACATTCTCTAACATCACTTTGCAAATCTTCACAAAACATTCATAGTGAGAGAATGGATGTAACTACTTAGTGAATTTGGATCTGTTCAAACTTTAAAACAATTACCTCTTGCTTCAAAAATCTATACAAACAGGTTGGGCTGTCTTTAGATTCTTGGACAGTTAACATTCCATTCCAGTGTGGTTCACCAAACCCCGAAGAGGCAAAGGTTCTTTTCCAGAGAAACTAAAACATATTCTTGTGTTTACTGGTTATTTTTACATTAATAATGGTGAAAGTTCTTGCTGCTAACATCCTAAGCCACGTTAACTTCTTAGATGATGAAAGGCCTTGGATGCTATCTTCAGGTGTGAGAAAAGTAGTTCAACAATGTGTTTTCTAAATGCAAAGCTTTTGGAGAATTTAGGAAGAGACAGTATTCATGGTCATATACAGGACCTCCTTATGGAAGTTAGCCTGAGCATGTACAAGATGGAACAAATTCAAAAAGTGTCTGTTATCTTCATCATGCTCTCCTATATGCCATACACACGAATAGACAGTAGAGAAAAGAAAAAGTTAAAATTCTTAAACATATGTTTTAGAAACAAAAGATGGTCTAATTGTTTCTAATAATATTTGAACAGAAGATTCTGTTAGTGATTGTTACTAAGTCAGATATTACTATGGAAATAATAAAATTATATCAGAACACTAAATTCGAAATCAAGAAAAAGATCCTATTCCATGTTTTATTACTTCTATTTATGACCTGGGGCAAGTCAGGTAATTTCTCTAAGCCTTCTCTTTCTCATCTATAAAGCAGAGTTAATTATCATGTTGGATACTTAATAAAACTGGAAAATATTTGTTGAAACCTATACAAATGTATTATTGTGAGGATTATGTTGGTAAGTCAGCAAATTAAAATTTGTTGTTGGGCCAGGAGTTTGGCCTCGTGGTAGAGTGCTTGCCTAGCATGCACTAAGACCCGGGTTTGATTCTTGTATACCACACATATAGAAAAAGCCAGAAATGGTGCTGTGGCTTAAGTGGTAGAGCTCTAGCCTTGAAAAAGTCCAAGGATAGTGCTCAGGCCCTAAATTCAAGCCCCAGGACTGGTAATAAATAAGTAAATAAATAAAATAAAAATGTACATAATTGAAACTAGCTTCTTTTAGAGCAGACTTTTCAACCTTGTATTCTCTATTGAAACTAATAAACTAATACTGGGTTTTGAAAGTAAGTGGGGACTAAAAAAAAAACAAACAAAAATAAAAACAAAGAAACCTCGCAGAAAAACAAAAGAAGATTTTTGCCCCTTCCTTTGTTGGTTTAGAAATTTCATTCTATACAGAGCCTAGAGAAAGATCTTCAGTGAAGACTAGGAGGCACCTTTGTTCACATCTGTACATTGTGTACATTCCTACTCACCAGACATAATGGACTGTAGCATTTCCATTATAACACAGGCAAAGGCACTTGCCACATTCTGCAGGAAGTTATTTCTTTCCACCTGACTGTTGAAGACTTTACAGACGTTTTGCATCATTTTAACGGCCCAATCCATGCGATATAGTTCTTTCTCACACACCTGATTTAGACATATAAATCATTATTCTAGGTCTACATGTGAAGAAAAGCTGCAGAATTTGAAAATGGGGGATTATGAAGTAACATAATTTATTACTATTTATTACTATAACTCAATTCCTTGAGTTGTAGATGGGAAATGCTCTTATATCTACTAATCTTTTGCTTGTAAGTCATGTAATTTTAGTGGAAAAGTATTATTTAAATAAATGCCTGGTTCAAAATTATCAGAATTATTTATTAATGAAAAACTGATATTGAAAATAATATTAGGCAGGCATCAGTGGCTCACACTTGTAATCCTAGATACTCAGAGAACTGAGGCCATAGCTCAAAGCCAGCCTGGCCAGGAAAAGTCCATGAAATTCCAATTAACCATTAGAAAACCAGAAGTGGCAGTGTGGCTCAAAGTAATAGAGCACTAGCTTTGAGTGAAAAGCTTACAGAAAGTACTCAAGCTCTGAGTTCAAGTCCCACGACTGATCTTCCATCTGCCAAAATTGACTGAAAGGAAAAATATTTATTTACTAATATTCTCTCTCTCTCTCTCTCTCTCTCTCTCTCTCTCTCTCTCTCTCTCTCATGGGGCTTACACTCTAGGCCTGGGTACTGTCTCTGAACTCTTCAGCTCAAGGCTAGTGTTCTACCACTTTGAGTCACAGCACGACTTCTGGTTTTCTGGTGGGTAATTGGAGGTGAGAGTCTCATGGACTGGCTTTGAACTGTGTCTGGGCTGGCTTTGAACCGTGATCCTCAGATCTCAGCCTCCTGAGTAGGTAGGATTACAAGCGTGAGCCACTGGCACCAACCAGCTTGTCCTTATAATTTTATAATGAAATTCCAGTAATCAACTCTATTGCTCTATATTAGCAAATACGTATTTTTACTTGATAGTTCATCTAAAAGACTGATAACATCATCTGTTGATCATTCTTTGCTGTTTATGTCATACAGTAATTTAATGGCATCTGCCAAACTTTTTAGATTGAATTCATCTGTAGGCCCTCTGTCATTTCAGCAGCCTTCTGAGTAGCTAGGGTTATAGGTGTGAGCCACTGGTGCCCAGTTGAATATGAATATATTTCAATATTTAAACACTTTCATTAATACTTTGTGCACATTTCAATTCCTTAAGGGTAGCTCCCTGGTCAGTTAGTTCTAATTTGTGTGTTGGTGCTGAGAAAGGAAACGAGGGCCATGCTAGGCTACAGTCTCTGACACAAACACAGCAACTCTGGTAGGTCGAATGTAATGTTAATTTGCTAGAAAAAAACTTGCTATTGCTTTTTTGTTGTTAATTTTTACTTACCAAAGCTAAAAAGACTGTAAGCTTTGCCAGTTCAAAGGCATGTCCATTCACTGCTTTACTAGCCATGAAAGCAAAGCAGATGCTGTTTCCGCTTAAGATGAGGAGATGAGCATTATTCTCTAGAAGCCACTCCCTGGGAATCACTTTTATTAGAGAAAGAACAGTTATTTGGTGAGAAATTGCACAATAATTATAGTAAGCATCCTTAAATACATACAATATCATATTACCTTATTAAATCTCAGTGCCAAGGAAAACACTCAAGTGTTTTAGTTTCTCAACTTCAACATTTGACTGGAGATTGAAGTTATTGTGGTGTCATGGAGGCTTTTTACAATTGTGCTAATAATACTAAATAGTAAAAACAATTCTCCTACACATGTCAGTTGGCAAAATGAGTTCATGTCATATGAAAAAAAAAACAGCTTTGTAAACTTTACAATTTAAAGCAAATTTGTTCACCTTTGCTGTACCAGGAGAAAGCTTTATTTTTACATAAGTTAGAAGGGTGTTTCTGAGAACTTGAAAAATAGGAATGAAGCTTTCAAATGATAACTATTAACAATAATTATAATAATATTATAATTATATTACAATATTTATAACAGCAATTAGAAAATAATATATTTATTATAATAATTGAAAGGAAGTTGATTAAATACATTATCTTCAAGCATAATATAAAACTTTTAAAATGTTAATTTGTGATTTCAAATAGATCCTTCATTTGTTCCTACAGAATTGTTCTTAAATTTTGTTGTATATGTGCTGATACTAGGACTTGAACTAAGGGCCTGGGCACTGACTCTGAGCTTCTTTTTTTTTTTTCCTCAAAGTTAGTGCCTTATCACTGAACCACAATTTCTGGCTTTTTTATGAATAGTTTATTAGAGATAAGAGTCTCACAGACTTTTCTGCCTGGTCTGGCTTCGAACCGTGATTCTCAGATCTTGGCCTCTTGAGTAGGTAGGATTACAAGCGTGAGCCACTGGCACCCAGCTTATCATTAAAATTTTATAATGAAATTCCAGTAATCAACTCTTGCTCTATATTACCTGATAGTTCATCTAAAAGACTGATAACATCATCTGTTGACCATTCTTTGCTGTTTATGTCATACAGTAATTTAATGGCATCTGCCAAACTTTTCAGACTGGATTCATCTGTAGGTCCTTCTATCATCTTCTTCCAAACCACCTTTCCTGTATTGAAACAAATGCTAGGCTATGACAGAGTAGTTGGCTTTGTGGTAAAGACTTTAAGGATTGTTTAAAGTGAATATTTGCATAATAGACTTCCACTATGTAAGCTACTTTTCAAAATGAAATGTCAATTCTGATAACAGTATAAATGTGAATGTTTCTAACTAATGTGACAAAACAAACAGTTGAACTGTGAAAAATAGCACTTTCAGTTCAAATATGACATTATCCCACAGCAGAAATAAGAATATATAATTGCTATAACTTTACTAAAATAAAGTAAAACAAAACCTATTGATATCCTAAGATCAAACATACTATTCTTGAGAGTTTTTCACATCTTTTTACTGAAAGAGTAACTGAGTCAATTGAGTTTGGTTATTTATCCATAACCAATTCTCTTTGTAGATTATACATAATGTGTGTGTGTGGGGGGGTGGGCCTACAGCTTGAACTCGGGGCTTGGGCACTATCTCTGAGTTTTTTGTGCTCAAGGCTAGTGCTCTATTACATGGAGCCACAGCACCATTTCTGATTTCTTTGGTAATTAATTAGAGATAAAAGTTTCACAAATTTTCCTCTCTGGACTGGCTTTGAATTTCAATCCTCTTATCTCAGCCTCTTGAGTAACTAGGATCACAGGTGTACCAGACCCACACAACATTTTAATCTTGGCTACAATTAATCAGTACTACTTCCAGCTTTGTATGTATGTGGTACCAAGGAATCAAACCCCAGTCTTCATGCATGCTAGGCAAGCACTCTATCACTAGGCCAAACTCCCATCCCTTATTACCTCTTGATATGAATGAATGCAGACTAAAAGAACACATGATAATTTTAGCTGGTGTTGTAGGTCATACCTAGCTATTCAGGAAATAGAGCTCTAGAGAATTGTAGTCTGGAAGCCAACCCTGGGCAAAATGTTAGTGAGACGTTAACCAGTAAAAAGCTGGGTATGGTGGCACAACCCTATTATTCAAACTACCCAGCAAGAAAAATAGAGATCATTATGCAGGCTGCATAAACACAAAACTCTGTTTAAAAAATAATGAAATGGCAGGCCAGGAGTTTGTAGTGGTAGAGTGCTTGCCTGGTATGCATAAAAACCTGGGTTCAATTCCTTGGTACCACATACATAGGAAAAAACTTGGAAGTGGTGCTGTGACTCAAGTGGTAGAGCTCTAGCCTTGGGAAAAGTCCAAGGACAGTGCTCAGGCCCTCAGTTCAAGCCCCACGACTGGCAAAAAAAATTAATAATAATGAAAATGTGGTTTATGATAGAGTGGTTGCCTAGCATAAATGAAGCCCTGGGTTCGATTCCTCAGTATTACATAAACAGGAAAACAAAATGTTGGAAATGGCAGTGTGGCTCAAGTGATAGTATACTAGCCTTGAGCAAAAATAAGCTCAGGGACAGTGCCCAGGGCCTGAGTTCAAGTCCAAGGACTGGCAAAGAAAATAAGCTGGAGTTGTAACTTCAGTGGTAGGATGTCTTGCTTGCCTAGCAAGCAAGTAGTCCTATAATTCCAAACAGGAGTTTATACCCTGTACCATTACCACACAAAAAATGAAATAAAATAAAGGCATAATTTTAACTTCAAGCAAAATTTAGGCAAAAAAATCAGATTATACATCTAAGATGTAGTAAAGCATCAATTCTGACCACAATTTTATTTCTTAGTAGAATAAACCCCCTCCAGTTACAAACATAAACCTTGATTTAAGATACTGTTTAAAATTAAAAAGCAGTTAAGCCAGCTCATGCCTGTAATTCTAGTTACTCAGGAGGCTATTGATCACGATTCAAAGCCAGGCAGGGCACATGAAGTCCACAAGACTCTTATCTTAACCACCAGAAAATCAGAAGTGGCCCAGTGGCTCAAAGGGGAGGGCTGTAGGATGGTAGCCTTACTCAGGGACAACACCTAGGCCCAGAGTTCAAGTCCCACAACTGACAAAAAAAATTAAAAAGCAGTTATTCAAGCCAAGCAGTGGCTCATGCCTGTAAGCCTAGCTACTCAGGACGTTGAGATCTGAGGATCATGGTTCAAAGCCAGCCTGGGCACTAAAGATCTTGAGACTCTTTTTTTTTTTTTTTTTTTTTTTTTTGCCAGTCCTGAGCTTGAGCTCAGGGCCTGAGCAATGTCCTTGGACTTTCTCAAGGCTAGAGCTCTACCACTTGAGCCTCAGCACCACTTCTGGCTTTTTTCTATGTATGTGGTACCAAAGAATTGAACCTGGGTCTTCATGCATGCTAGGCAAGCATTTTAACCACTAGGCCAAACTCCAGGGCCGATCTTGAGACTCTTATCTCCAATTAATCACTAGAAAACTGGAAGTGGAGGTGTGGCTCAAGGGGTAGGGCAGTAGCCTTGAGCTGAAGAGCTTAGAGACTAGGCCCAGAGTTCATGCCCCATAACCCACAGGGGAAAAAAAAAATGTAGCTATTTTAGATAAGCAGAGATAGAAATATATTTATTAATTGGATACAACAAAAAAATTTGTCGTAAAGCTTAAATTATGTACAAGTAGAATAGCATCTATAAAGTTGTAGAACATAATTTAGTTATCAAGAAACTGAGCAGATTCAAGTGGCTAGTTTTCAAAAGCAAAAATAATCATTTACATATCATACAACTATGAAAAATTTGATGCTTACCATTCTGAGGTGATATTGGCCCAAAGATGATATATAGTAATCTTGCTTGATTCACCATTGGCCATGGTTTTAATATTCTTGTCAACCAAAAAGCAGAATCACTACGATGCGTCCAGTGATCAAGCAGGACATTTCTACAGAACAGTCTGATTCTTAACTCTAGTTTATGGATACTTCCTATGAAGGCAAAGAATCATAAACCTTTTTCTTTCTGGAAACATGGATTGCATATTTGATAGTTATTAGCAAGCTATTTACATTGTGGTTACTACAGTGATTATAAACATTGTGTCTAAACAGGAAGGCATCAAGAGATTATTTTTGGGGGGTTTTTTTGGCTCTTTTTTTTTTTTTTTTTTTGCCAGTCCTGGGCTTGAGCTCAGGGCCAGAGCACTGTCCTTGGACTTTCTCAAGGCTAGAGTTCTACCACTTGAGCCTCAACACCACTTCAGGCTTTTTTCTGTGTATGTGGTACCGAGGAATTGAACCCAAGTCTTCGTGCATGCAAGGCAAGCACTACACCACTAAGCCCAAACTCCTGGCCCTAGCTCTTTTGTTTTTCTTTGCCATTCCTTGGGCTTGAATTCAGGACCTGGACATTGTTCTTTTTTTTTTCTTTCTTTTTTTTTTTTTTTTTGCCAGACTTGGGCTTGAGCTAAGGGCCTGAGCACTGCTGGACTTTCTCAAGGCTAGAGCTCTACCACTTGAGCCTCAGCACCATTTCCGGCTTTTTTCTATGTGGCACCGAGGAATTGAACCCAGGTCTTTGTTCATGATAGGCAAGCACGCTACCACTAGGCCAAACTCCTGGCCCTGGACACTGTTCTTGAGCTTTCTCAAGGCTAGCTAACTCTACCCAGAACCACTTCTGGCTTTTTCTGTGTATGTGGTACCAAGGAATCGAACCCAGGGGCTTTGTGCATGGTAGGCAAGCATTATGCCACTAGGCACACCCCGGCCAAGATTCTGTAACTTTTAAAATATGAAATATTTCAGATATATAGAAATTTTAAGTGTACAAGAATAAATTCATTAGTTACTAACACATAACTTAAGAAATGACACTATTCATACAGTCCATTTGCCCTTGCCTTCTGAAGACTTGCTTCTGTATAATAAGCTTCTTCTGTATAACTTGCTTCTTTGTAGTAAGGTAAAACCTATAGCCTTATACAGGTTAGGCAAGCATTCAACCACTGAGTTACATCCTCAGCCTGCATATAGGTTTGTTGGTTTTTATTTTTATTTTTGTTTTAATTGTACTGGGATACAGGCACTGTGGCTCAAACCTGTAATCTTAGCTACTCTGGAGGCTGAGATCTGAGGATCAAGGTTCAAAGTCAGCCCAGGCACAAAAAGACCTGAGACTCTTATCTCCAGTTAACCTCTAGAAAACGAGAAGTAGGCTTGGCTCCAGGGTAGGGAGGTAGCCTGGAGCTAAAGAGCTCAGGGACAGGGCCCAGGCTGAGTTTAAGCCCGTGACCCACAAAAAAAAAAAGAAAAATGTACTGGGGTGCAGCACTGGTGGCTCATGCCTGTAAATCCTAGCTACTCAGTGAGATCTGAAGATCACAGTTCAAAGCCAGTCCAGCAGGAAAGACAGTGAGACTCTCCAATTAGGCAAGCACTCTACCACTAGGCCAAACTTCTGGCCCCTTACACATACTTTTGCATTTCTTCTTAAAAAAAAAAAAAAGGAGGGTTGTGAGTTTGGCCTAGTGGTAGAGCCCTTGCCTAACATGCATGAAGACCTGGGTTCGATTTCTCAGTACCACATACATAGAAAAAAGCCAGAAGTGATGGTGAGACTCAAGGGGTAGAGCTCTAGCCTTGAGAAAGTCAAGGACAGTGCTCAGGCCCTGAGCTCAAGCACAGTACTGGCAAAAAAAAAAAAAAAAGAAGGAATCTCGGGGCCAGGAGTTCAATTTCTCAGTACCACATACTTAGAAAAGCCAGAAGTGGTGCTATGGCTCAAGTGGTAGAGTATTAGCCTTGAGAAAGCCCAGGCTCTGAGTTCAAGCCCCAGGACTGGCAAAAAAAAAAGGAATCTCTGTGTAATTTTATTAGTGAATTAATGTTTTTTACCTGGTTTGCTACTGACAACAGTCTGCATCTTGCGGGAGAGATTAGTCAATTCACATAAAAAGTTATAAACACGATGGCATTCAATTTCATCCCAACCTGCTATTAAAGTCTGAGAAAAATAAGATGAAGAAAACATTATAGAGATTCAAAGAAATCAACATGTTAAGTGACAATTCCCTTATAAATATGGCTCTGAACTTCTGTGCTCAAGCCTAGAGAATCTACCACATGGAGCCATAGCTTCATTTCCAGCTTTTATTTAATGTTTTGTGTAGTTAATTGGAGATAAGAGCCTTGTGGACTTTCTTGCTTGGGCTGGCTTCAAACCACAACCCTCAAACCTCAGCCTCCTGAGTAGCTAGGATTACAGGTGTGAACCATGGGTGCTTGGCTGAGTGTAACTGTTCTTAATGTAAGATCGACATAATTATAGCTCTACTATAGAAATATTCAAATAATAAATATTTTACATAATTGTAACAGAAATTCTCTAAAATTCAGCTTCTTTCAAGTTGAAAAGTAAATATCTTTTTTTTTTTTTTTTTTGCCAGTCCTGGGGCTTGAATTCAGGGCCTGAACACTATCCTTGTGTTTTCTCAAGGCTGGAGCTCTATCACTTGAGTCACAGCACCACTCCCGGCTTTTTCTGTGTATGTGGTACCAAGAAATTGAACCTGGGTGTTCATGCATGCTAGGCAGGCACTCTTACCACTGGGCCAAATTCCCGGTCCTCTTTTTTTTTTTTTTTTTTTTTTTTGCCAGTCTTGGGGCTTGAACTCAGGGCCAGGGCACTGTCCTTGAGTTCTCTCAAGGTTAGCATTCTACCACTTGTACCAAAACACTACTTCTGGCCTTTTCTGTGCATGTGGTCCTGAGGAATCAAGCCTAGAGCTTTGTGCATATCAGGCAAGCATTCTACCACTGGGCCATGCTTCTCTCTCTGTATCTTTTTAGAAAACATTTTGCTTTTGCTTGGAGCTTTAACTCAGGGCCTGGGTGCTGTCCTTGATCTTTCATGCTCAAGGCCAGTGCTCTACCACAGCTCTACTTCCAGTTTTTTTTGGTGGTTAATTGGAGAGAAGAGTCTGAGAATGAGGTTCAAAGCCAGGCCTGGGCACAAAAGAACCTGAGACTCTTATCTCCAATTAACCCATAGAAAACGGGAACTGGGGCTTGGCTCAAGGGTCGGGCAGTTGCCTTGAGCTGAAGAGCACAAGGACAATGCCCAGGCCTAGGGGTAGGGTGGTAGCCTTGAGCTGAAGAGTTCAGGGACAGTGCCCACTCCCCGAGTTCAAGCCCCATGACTGACAAAAAAAAATTTAGGAGGGTCAAGTATGAAGTTCTGAGGTCAGTCTCTAGTAATAAAAAAAGAAAGGAAGAGGGCTGGGAGTTTGGCCTAGTGGTAGAGTGCTTGCCTAGCATTGCACGAAGACCCAGGTTCGATTCCTTGGTACCACATACTTAGAAAAAGCCAGAAGTGGTGCTGAAGCTCAAGTGGTAGAGTTCTAGCCTTGAGAAAAATCGAGGGACAGTCCTCAGGCCCTGAGCTTAAGCCCAGGACTGGCAAAAAAAAAAAAAAAAAAGAAAGGAAGAAAGAAAGACAAAAAAAGAAAATGGTGAGAAGAACTGGAAATTTCAAGAATATTGACATGGAGTAAATGAATGTTAAGCACTGTATAACCATTAAAAATAGAAAATTTCTGATTACACAATACTATTAGGTTGTATTCTAAAATTGTGTGTGTGTGTGTGTGTGTGTGTGTTTGTGCCTATATTGGGGCTTGAACGCAGGGCACTATTCCTGAGCCTTTTTTTTTTCTGGTCGGTTCTGGGGCTTGAATTCTTGGCCTAGGCACTGTCCCTGAGCTCTTTAGCTCAAGGCTGGTGCTCTACTACTTGATCGAAAGAGCCACTTCCGATTCCCAAGCTTTTTTGCTCAAGAGTAGCACTTTACTAGAGCCACAGCTCCATATTAAGCTTTTTGGTAGTTTATTGGAGATCAGAGTCTCATGGGCTTTCTTCCCCAGGCTGGTTGAGAACTGCAATCTTCAGATTCTAGCTACCTGAGTAGCTGGGATTAGAGGCAGGAGCCACCAGGGCCTGGCATACACAGACACACACACACACACATGTGTATATATACATATACATGTATATATACTATATATACACACGTGTGTACATATATATGCATATACATATATATATATTTCTAAGATTATTGTAACTTCTATTAACCTAGAAAAGGATAGCTTCCATACTCTAATGTTAATAGTTCAAAAAGCATTCCTTTCTTCTTCTTTCATACTCCTTTTTTCATAATAACAAATGTACCTGTAAAAACATGCCATAACATGATAGTCCTACACACTGCATGGGAGCTGCACAGCCATTAAATTTAAAACAGGAAATCTGTAAAGAAAACAAAGTGTAAATTTTTTTTTTTTGCCAGTCCTGGGCTTGAGCTCAGAGCCTGAGCACTGTCCTTGGACTTTCTCAAGGCTAGAGCTCTACCACTTGAGCCTCAGCACCACTTCAGGCTTTTTTCTATGTATGTGGTACCGAGGAATTGAACCCAGTACCACATGCATGCTAGGCAAGCACTCTACCACTAGGCCAAACTCCTGGCCCCACAAAGTGTAAATTCTTCATTTTCAGTGGATCTGTAATCTTATTTAACATTTAAATTTAATGGAATATGCAATGTTATTTTTCAGTATATATTCTGATTAATGAATTGTTTACTTTTGGCATTTTCCATTTAATACTTTAGAGTTGATTATATATAACTGGAATTGTGCATATGGGGACATGACTATACTATATTACATTTTGTGTTATATAACCTCTGAATACCCACGAGGGCATTAGGTTACCACTGATCAATTTTTTTAGTACTAATTCATGAAATTCTACTAATTAATAATAGATTTAAAATGAGTACAATATCTTAGTGGTAAGATATCATGGTCTGTATAACTTAAGATATCTTAATGATTATCTTAATAATATCTTAATCATATGATATCTTGATCTATAGCTCAAGAGGTGGAGTGCTTTTTAGCATCTTTGAGGCTTTGGATTCAATCCTCAGTATCATACACACACGTATATGCACATACAAAATTACTAGAGATAAAGATTGTGAGCTACTTCTTTAATTCAGAAGTATCATCTTACTTCTGAGAGCTTCTTGTGAATGTACTTCAGTCTTTCCTTGGTGGGTAGCAGCAGTGTGCATCTTTTAAATAGTAGACCTGAGAAAGTAAGGAGACACAAGAAGAAAATAACAATGTAATCAACTTAAAGGTATCTATAACATAATATTTCTTGAAGTCCAGTGTAATATACCATTATGGCATTCATCAAGTGATTCTGATGCTCATCTAAGAGGCTTAGCCTAAAGTCTTAGAAAAAAAATTGTGAAATTGAACTGAGAACTGGTGGCTCACACCTGTAAGCCTAGCTAGCCAGCAAGCTGAGACCTGAGGGTCATGGTTAGAAGCCAGCAGGGGCAGGAAAGTTCTTGATATTCCTTTTTTATTTTTTCTGTCAGTCATGGAACTTGAACTCTGGGCCTGGAACCTGTCCCTGAGCTCTTCAGCTCAAGGTACCGCCCTACCCATTGAGCAATATAGCCACTTCCTGTTTTGTGGTAGTTAATTGGAGATAAGAGTCTCACAGATGTTTTAGTGCCTGGGCTGGCTTTGAACCATGATCCTCAGATCACAGCCTCCTGAGTAGCTAGGTTTACAGGTGTGAGTCACTGTGCCCAGCTAAGTTCTTGATATTCTTATCTCTAATTAACTATCAAAAAATGAGAAGTGGAAGTATGGCTCAACTGGTAGAATGCTAGCCTTGTGCAAAAAAGCTCAGGGACAGTGTCCAGTCCCTGAATTCAAGCCCCAGGACTGGCATGGACATGCACACATGCACATGCATGCACACACACACACACACACACACACACACACACACACACAGTGAAATAAATACAGTGGAAATTATTTAGATTTTAAAACATATAATAATAAGATACAAAGATATGCTAGGAAAAATAAAGAAAATAACCAACCCTTAGGGGTTGGAGACATGGCTCAGTTAGAAGAGTAGTCTTGGGCCTAAAAAAAAAGATACTCTAGGGAAATTTGCCTTTCTTTTGTAAGAAACAGATTCTATTATCTCTTTAAATTAACTTCATGTTCAAAAATAAAAATATTTTAAGAGCTGCAAAATGTATCTAGTTCAGATTAAGCATCTACCTATTCCTTTTATGGGGATTGCATGGTAGGAATTGTCAGATTTTGTGATCAGACATTTTATAAAAGGAAAAAAGGCCCTTCAATTTCTCAGTAAGATGTGACAGGAACTACAGTGACAAGTATATGGTTTCCTCTAAGTATTCTGTTTTCCTAAAATGGCAGTACATTGTTAAAGCATTCTTATAAAAACAAATGTCAGGACTGGGAATGTGGCCTAGTGGTAGAGTACTTGAAGCCCTTGGTTTGATTTCTCAGTACCACATAGCAGAAAGAAAAAAAAAATGTCTGCAAAGGAAAATATCTTCTTAAATATCATGACTTTCTTCAGTTTTTATACTCTACATAGTTACCTTTTTAGATTATAATTGTGGAAAATCTATAGAAATCTAATGTGCTGTGTGTGTGTGTGTGTGTGTGTGTGCTGGTATGGGGGCCTGACTGTAGGGTTTAGCTTTGTTACTCAAGACTGGTGCTCTATGACTTGAACCACAGCTCCACTTCTGGCTTTTAGCTGGTTAGTTGGAGATAAGAGACTCATGAACTTTTCTGGATGAGCAGACTTCAAACTGCAATACTCAGATCTCAGCCTCTTGGTATCCAAGATGATCAGCACAAGCCACTAGTGTCTGCCTACATTTGGGTGACATGATCAGAACTGAATTTTAAACATAAACATTTCTCATGTTTTACATAAAAGATTTTTTTAGATTAAGTTCTTTTTCTTTCATTTTGGCATCCAGTCTCATGGCATGTCAGAGCTGGAAATTTCAAACTATAATTGTATGTTGATTGCTTTTTCTACTGTAAAACTCATATTTTTAACTCAAATTGCAATTTATCATAAAACCCAATATTGGCTGACTTTTAAAATTTCTTTTAAAGCAAAGGTAGTCTGCCTTTAGAGACAAACTTCTTTTGGTTGTTCCTGCTAAAATAGAGTCAGATGTAATGTTCTTTCCACACTGGCCATCTGCTTGGTTCTGTATGAAAAAGCAAATTAAAATTTATAATCTTGTGAAAATGTTATTTTAACGTCTGGAAACAAGAACAGATCAGACAGGAGTGACAACATAAAAAAAGGGAAAGTACATTAAACATTTACCAAAAGAACCAGTCATACACCAGGTGTGTGTCAGAATTAAATGGAAGGTTGAAGTCAGCATATGAATACCATTTTTTAAAAAGTAAGTAGGATCAATATATATTTGTATGTTACAAAATTATCTGTGTATGTGTGTGTGTGTGTGTGTGTGTGTGTGTGTGTGTGCGAGAGAGAGAGAGAGAGAGAGAGAGAGAGAGAGAGAGAGAGAGATTAGGACTTAAATTTAAATTCAGGTCTTTGTGCTTGCTAGAATCACTTGAGCTAAACCCCTTTATTTTGTTAGAGTTAGTTTAAGCAGCTGAGGAAAAAAAAGAAATTCTGTCAGACCAAAACCATTGCAGAGAGATACAGAGAGAGAGATCACATGTGGTCATAGGCTTACCAAATCTGGTAATCAACTCTAAAACCAATAGCACTATATTCAGATTACACATCATTTATTTGTTCTAATTAAAGATATTTGTCAAATGTATTTGTATATCAATATACTATTTTGTTTTCTTTCTGTACTGATTCTGGGGCTTAAACTCAGGGCCAGTCCCTCAGTTGTCCCCCACCCACCACCAAAGCTAGTGCTCTACCATTTGAGCCATATCTCCATTTCTGATAGTTAACTGGTGATAAGAATCTCCTGATAGGGATGGTAATGTGGCTTAGTGGTAGAGTGCTTGCCTAGCAGGCATGAAGCCCTCAGTACCACATAAACAGAAAAAGCTGGAAGTGGCACTGTGGCTAAAGTGGTAGAGTGCTAGTCTTTTTTTTTTTTTTTTTTTTGCCATTCCTGGGCTTGAGCTCAGGGCCTGAGCACTGTCCTTGGACTTTCTCAAGGCTAGAGCCTCTTGAACCACTTGAGCCTCAGCACCACTTCCGGCTTTTTTGTATGTATGTGGTACCAAGGAACCGAACCCTGGTCTTCATGCATGCTAGGCAAGCACTTTAACCACTAGGCCAAACACCCAGCCCTTAGAGTGCTAGTCTTGAGCAAAAGAAGCTCAGAGACAGTGCCCAGGCCCTGAGTTCAAGACCCACAACTGGCAAAAAAAAAAAAAAAAAGAATCTCATGGACCCTTCCCGACCGCCACCCCAAAGTGGTGCTACCCAGATCCCTCAGTAGCTAGGGTTATAGGTTTGAATCACTGGTACCCAGTATAATCTTATTATGTTAGTAGGAGGCTTTCTCAGGCTACTAAAAAGCAATATGTGGTTAACTTACATTTTTTTAATTTAAATCCCAACATTTTATTTCCATGCTTTAATTATAAATTAGCTTCATCGTTAAATTGTTATTAGTCAAAGTGAAATGAACAATTTCATTACTCTAGGGTGAATGAACACAATGAATGGGGTAAAATGTATAAATGATTATATATCAAGGGAAAAAAGATTATACAGAATTTCATTTGATATGTTCAATTTAATATAATGATCTATTAGTAAATGCACACACTGCTTATAAAGGAAAACCATAAGTTCTGACAGGAAAATAAATGATTCCCCACAATAATGTGTTTAAATTCCTTTTCCTCTTTTTCTTTTCTTTTTTCTATTGACAGTCCTGAGGCTTGAACTCTGGGGCTGGGCACTGTTCCTGAGCTTCTTTTGCTCAAGGCTAGCACTCTACCACTTAGCCACTGTGCTACTTCTAGCTTTTTCTGCTTATGTGGTACTGATGAATCAAACCTAGGGCTTCATGCATGCTAGGCAAGCACTCTCCACTAAGCCATATTCCCAGCCCCTTCTTTTCTCTTTTTTTTTCTTCTTTCCTTCCTTCCTTTCCTCCCTCCTTCCTTATTTCCTTCCTTCTTTCCCTCTCTCTCTCCTTCCTTTCCTTTTCTATTTTTTTTTGGGGGGAGGGGAAGGGCTTGAACCCAAGCATCATACCACTTGGGCCATACTTCTAATGCTTTTTCTTTTTTTTCTTTTTTTTTTTTTTTGCCAGTCCTGGGCTTGGGCTCAGGGCCCCAGCACTGTCATTAGGCTTCCTCAAGGCTAGAACTTTACTACTTGAGACACAGCACCACTTCCGGCTTTTTTCCATGTATGTGGTACCAAGGAATCGAACCCGGGTCTTCGTGCATGTTAGGCAAGCACTCTACCACTAGGCCAAACTCTTGGCCCCCTTTTTCTATTTTTAAGGGCTAGATTGTGGTTGAAAGGGGGAAGACACAGAAATAACATTCATATAAAAAAAGCATAGATATAAAGCATAGAAAACACATCAATTCAGCTGAGTGCAATGGCTTATGCCTGTAATCCTAGCTACTCAGGAGGCTGAGATCTGAGGCTTGAGGTTCAAAGCCAGCCCAGGCACAAAAGGATCTGAGACTCTTATCTCCAGTTAACCTCTAGAAAATGGGAAGTGGGACTTGGCTCAAGGGTAGGCCAGTAGCCTTGAGCTGAAGAACTCAGGGACAACACC